>NC_088360.1:146567354-146573951 GCF_034508935.2 Berghia stephanieae | reverse complement strand
ACTACTACTACTAATACTTCTACTACTACTACTACTACTACTACTAATACTTCTACTACTACTATTTTGCCGTTCTCTTTAACAATGACAAAACACATTTTTAAAATTTGTGACCCACCGTCTTAGACTTCTATGTCGGGATGAACGAGTTGCTAAAATTGAATTTGTTGCCACAGATATCAAATTTGGGGTTAATTTCTGGAGCTTTAGCTTTTGTTATAGAATACCGTCAAAAGATGTGCAGATTTGAGAATATTTATTTATTATTGGGGGACGGGGGGGGGGGGGGGGGGGTTGAACTTAACCCTCCCCTTACCAACTATAGGAAAATCGTCACATTCGTTACGATACATCCAACATTTTTCTTATACAAATTTCTTTTGTCCATTATAAATTGTAAGGAAAATGAACAGTTTGTTGTAGAGCATGTTTTGCTAAAGAAAGTATTTATCGCAAGAACTTATTTCTATTGTATTTGAGTGATAACAAATATATTTTTGTGTTAGTTTTGTGTGAAGTTATGGGGAAAATCCTGAACATGGCTGGTAAGGAGAGAGTTAAACAATATATAATAGGATTAATATTCTTTGGCTAAAAAACAATAAATATTTGTTTTGTCAGTGTGCGACAGTGGTGTCATCTCTCTCTCTCTCTCTCTCTCCCCCCCCCCCCCCCCCAACCCACACAAGAATAACATACCTACAATCCCCCATTTTGTGGTCTACAAGGTACAGAACGTTGGGAGGCGGAAAGGGGAGGGGAGGGGACGGGAGGGGGTTGAGGGAGCAGCAGAGTAAATGACCTCACAATGCTCCCAATCACCTGATTATGAAGGCAGTGAAGTGAGCGGACTACGGCAACATCAACAACGACGACGACGACGACGACGATGACGGCGGAAGCGGCGTAAGCTATGGAACGGAACGGCTGACTGACAGCACAAAGCCACACACACAACAACAGCAATAATACTTATGGTAAATGGTCTGAAACAACCTGCTCCTCTCAGTCGCCGTGTTCAGGTATTATAATAATATATTTTGTTGTCTGTAATGGATGCGTGGAAACCATTAACGTGGATCGAGGTTTTCTTGTGGTGGTTGTAAACAAATAACAACCATTGGTCATTACTTTTGTCATGAGTTTGTGTTTTCAACGCTGTGATTCGCTAATGTATTTTATTTACACTGATAAAAAAAACACCTTTTTTTTCCCTTTTATTTTGAAAAGGGAACTTTTATTTCCTATTCTATTATTGGCATCTAAAGATGACATCAAACTAGTCAAAAAGTTTTAAACCTGAGACTTCTCCAGTTTGAAGATTTTTGTCATGTTAGAGATCATCTTAATTTATTGATACGTGTATTATGAAGAAACTGTTTTCTGGTCAAAGTGAGAAAAAGAAGCGTTTTGTTAATGGATGACAATGCTGTTTTAGTAGTATTAAGTGGATTCTTGATTGAAAGTGAGCGTTTAAGTAAAAAAAAAAAATCGAATAAACTGTGAATTGTAAATCAAGAAATACATTTTGTCACAGTCATCATTAACTTGTGTTATTGATTCTATGTGTTCAGGTAAAAATAAACAAAACTCACTTGTTCTGTCCACCAGATGACTGCTAACTTCACACAAAACTATGCAACCTTGAACGTATGTGGTTTGTTAGAGCGTAGCCTTCGTAAACTCAACGCCTGACTGTAGCCTTCGTAAACTCAACGCCTGACTGTAGCCTTCGTAAACTCAACGCCTGACTGTAGCCTTCGTAAACTCAACGCCTGACTGTAGCCTTCGTAAACTCATAGCCTGACTGTAGCCTTCGTAAACTCATAGCCTGACTGTAGCCTTCGTAAACTCAACGCCTGACTGTAGCCTTCGTAAACTCAACGCCTGACTGTAGCCTTCGTAAACTCATAGCCTGACTGTAGCCTTCGTAAACTCAACGCCTGACTGTAGCCTTCGTAAACTCATAGCCTGACTGTAGCCTTTGTCAACTCATAGCCTGACTGTAGCCTTCGTAAACTCATAGCCTGACTGTAGCCTTCGTAAACTCATAGCCTGACTGTAGCCTTCGTAAACTCATAGCCTGACTGTAGCCTTCGTAAACTCAACGCCTGACTGTAGCCTTCGTAAACTCATAGCCTGACTGTAGCCTTCGTAAACTCAACGCCTGACTGTAGCCTTCGTAAACCCATAGCCTGACTGTAGCCTTCGTAAACTCATAGCCTGACTGTAGCCTTCGTAAACTCAACGCCTGACTGTAGCCTTCGTAAACTCAACGCCTGACTGTAGCCTTCGTAAACTCAATGCCTGACTGTAGCCTTCGTAAACTCAACGCCTGACTGTAGCCTTCGTAAACTCAACGCCTGACTGTAGCCTTCGTAAACTCAACGCCTGACTGTAGCCTTCGTAAACTCAACGCCTGACTGTAGCCTTCGTAAACTCATAGCCTGACTGTAGCCTTCGTAAACTCATAGCCTGACTGTAGCCTTCGTAAACTCAACGCCTGACTGTAGCCTTCGTAAACTCAACGCCTGACTGTAGCCTTCGTAAACTCATAGCCTGACTGTAGCCTTCGTAAACTCATAGCCTGACTGTAGCCTTCGTAAACTCATAGCCTGACTGTAGCCTTCGTAAACTCATAGCCTGACTGTAGCCTTTGTCAACTCATAGCCTGACTGTAGCCTTCGTAAACTCATAGCCTGACTGTAGCCTTCGTAAACTCATAGCCTGACTGTAGCCTTCGTAAACTCATAGCCTGACTGTAGCCTTCGTAAACTCAACGCCTGACTGTAGCCTTCGTAAACTCATAGCCTGACTGTAGCCTTCGTAAACTCAACGCCTGACTGTAGCCTTCGTAAACCCATAGCCTGACTGTAGCCTTCGTAAACTCATAGCCTGACTGTAGCCTTCGTAAACTCATAGCCTGACTGTAGCCTTCGTAAACTCATAGCCTGACTGTAGCCTTTGTCAACTCATAGCCTGACTGTAGCCTTCGTAAACGCATAGCCTGACACTGACCTTAACAATTAAATCATAAGACATATCTATGACGACAAAAGAAAACAAATCGTGATTATAAATCACCATTTCAGAGTACGGCTGGAGACAACTATTCGTAGCCATCGTTAACTTATAGATAGTTCGAAGATGACGTCACTCAGGTCTTTGTCATTGTTTTTTTGCCATCCGCGTTTATGAGTAAATCTCACTGTACTGTATTAACCCGACTATAAACGTTCATGGATACACACAGCTTTGTGTGTTGGTCCGTTATACTTCCAGATGGCAATGTTATGAGCTTCTTAGCCAAGCGCATACTATCAAAAGATAGTTCGAAGATGACGTCACTCAGGTCTTTGTTATTGTATTTTGCCATCCGCGTTTATGAGTAGTTTTCACTTTACTGTATTCACCAGACTATAAACGATCATGGTTACACACAGTTTTGTGTGTTGGCCAGTTATACTTCCGGATGGCAATGTTGTGAACTTCTTGGCCAAGTGCATACTATCTATAGATAGAATGCGCTTGGCCAAGGAGTTCACAACATTGCCATTACAAGTGATCCCATTGATTGACCTATTGAATACAACTCACGATTTGTTTTCTTTTGCGGCCAAAGACTTGTCTTTTGACATAATGTTTTGGTCACTTTCAGGCCAAGATCTATGTCAGATCGTGTCAAGTCGGTAAACATCCTCTTGCTCAAACTATTATAAATACTCTTCAACAGTCGTAACGTCACTTCCTTCCTAATGACGCATGGTAACTTAGTAACACTGGCTCTAAACTATCGGAACAATGGCGGACGCCCGTATGAAATATTTCTCCGGCGAGCATAAAATCGTATCCAGAGGGGAAAAAACCCCATAAATTTGATCTTGTTTTGAGTTTTACACATTCTGATCACAAGGCATATGAAAAGTTCTAGCCAGCATGAAGAATAAAAAGTAATGATTTTCTTTGTTTAGAACCAAGATGGCCACCGTTGCCGGGCGGCGTGACATCAGACTACTGAATCCAATTATGTAGTACTACTGAAGTTTGGCACTGGTTTTCGCAGTTTTCTATATTCAGTTGGGTGTTTTTTCGTCGCCAACGTTAAGTTATAGCCTGATACTGAAATCCAAAATGACTGGCAGTTTGACGTCATTATTTGGTTTTTGCACCGTCCAGTGAGTTGTCGTTCGTAGAGCTCATAAACAAGTTATTTCATTGGCTGAACTATTGAATACAACTCACGATTTGTTTTATTTTGTTGCAAAAGACTGATATTTTGACGTCATTTTTTTGGTCAGTATCAGGCCATAACTTTACGAAGGCCACGGTTTTTTCCCACTAATTTCTCTCATAAATGGTGTGTATTTTATTTAAACACATACCATCAATAATCAAATGCCGTGTTTACCGACTTAACATTGATCACCCACTTACATTTTTAGTCTCGGGTACGTCAGTATTGCGTGAGACGAGACTATTTTTATATTAAATTGTAATTACTTCAACTCTCGGGATAGTTCATTTTGTTTATATTTTTACTACTATATACATACCAAATTCAAACTGTTGTTGTTGTTCTTCTCATTGTTTAAAGAATGTCAATCTGTTTTAAAATCCCTCTCAGAATGCTCTCTGTATTTATATTATAGATATGTTGTGCGATGTGCTGCTGTGCTCCGTTACTGGTGGATTAAAATGTTGTTCGTGGTGTTTATTCTGAATTTCTTACAGTTTTGTTGGACATGAATTTGTGTAGGGATATAATGACCCATTCTTTCTATTTCCAAATGCATCCTAATAAAATCCCTCCAACTTTCTCAGTGTGGATGAATGTAGATAGTACGAGTATTACTTATTATGTATTTTGATGTATTCTTTGTTACGTATCCGGACCGGACCAGCGACCAGCTGAGCTCTTCCACTTTGATCAATGTGTCCAATGTTAAAAGGTGAAACTGTTTCGCAAATGAATTCTCTCTAGTTTTTCTTTGGATTTATGAAAATATTAAAAATTTTCTCAATTTTATTTGTTGGAATAATGGATCAAATTCACATCTTTGCTTTATTTTTATTACTTACTCATGGATTACTTATGGATTGTTTCCAACACAGGTCCTTGAAGGCCCGCCCTCTTCGATGGATTCTGTTTCTTCATTGTCTTTGTTTATATAATTTTGTTCCTGTTTTGTGATCTGTAGTGCATATTTTGTATTTGTACAAGACATTTTGGGCAGACCAAAATGTGTCCAGCCAAGCGTCTACCCTGGCCTTGAAGGTGTCTATTTATTTATTTTAGGTACTTATTTTTTCGTCTACTAAACAGTCTTGTAAACTTTTCCATATTTTAGTTATTTTCTATCTGTGTTGTGATTTGGCCGTCCGGATATTTGGATATTCGTAGATGTGTCCCTTTCGTCTACATAGGATATAGAGGCTACACGTCTTGGATACCCACTATATGAAACGCACGTATGGATTCTGTGAGTATTTTCGTCGCATTCTGAAGAAGTTAGTCCTTCAAAGCCAAAGGGCTCTTGGAGCTGGAATGTATCCCGGTTTCTGTAGCTTATAATGCACTGTTACAACTGACAGCCGTTTTTTAGGTAGGACGATTGTCCATTGCAAAATACTTTCCGCCTGATTCCAAACAAACCCAGGGACTCAGGAGAAATCCCAAAGGCGTCCGCCACTTACATTACAACCAATAGGCTGGCAATTTGTACCAAATAAATTTTACGCTACAATTATGCTGTACTTAAAAAAAAAAACCCAATATAATATTTTAAAATTTGGCCAGAAAACTCGTCCTTCAAATAACGTTAGAAAGTTTGTAGTGCACTTTTAGCCGTGCGGTTTATTGGCGGACGCATTGGAATTCCTCCCACTCAACAAGATTCATGGGTCTGCGATACAATGGGATTTTATTTACTCAATTGAATCTAATTGGGGCGGGGGTGAGGGGGGGGGAGTCCCGATTGCTCAGTTGGTAGAGCACTCGCTTCATACCCAGAGGGACCGAGATCAATCCCGGGTGCAGTCGAGAAATTTTTCTGACCCCCCCCCCCTCCCCCTTGCCCACCCAGCAGTGATTGGGTAGCTGAGTTTGTTTGATCTGGCGGAAAGTACTTTGCCATAGTCGAGCGTCTTGATCTTATCCAAAGGGTAGCAAGCAATTGCTATTGTCCGTTTTAACGCAATAGAAACAGTGATACTTTTCTTAAGCGCTAACAATCATGACATACTATAGAAGTCATGAATTATAGCGGTTTCGAACCACATCTGTTCATGCTTGAGCCAAAATAGAATTGTGATAAAATAGCTTCTTACTTTTGTCTCTCTTTGTCTCTCCTCCTCCTCCACCTCCTCCTCCTCCACCTCCTACTCCTCCACCTCGTCGTCTTCACTATTCTCCTCACTTCGCGCTGGGTGGGGTTCCTGGCCTCCCATTGTGGGCAGGGAGGTACTTACTGTGTCTTCTATCCCCCTATGTCTGTTTTCCAACATGCTTTCTGTCTTTGTCTTGGAATGAAATTACTTGGTTTTGTTCCTGGCCCTGGCCGGAGTCCTGACTGGGAGGGAAACAGTCAAATGCATAGT
>NC_088360.1:146557354-146562354 GCF_034508935.2 Berghia stephanieae | reverse complement strand
AACAAAAACAAAACAACTAATAACAAACATGACCTTGACCTTTTATATAGATCAATATCCTCTAAACGTGCTGAAGGCGTCTTACAAGGAGTCTCAAGCCACTACAACACTTATCACGTAGGACGATCCGTGGCACCCGTGTGGGAGGCTTATTAATTAATTTTATTTCGACAGAAACAAAGGTGCTACTGGCCAGGTACTCATTTTACACCCCAGTGCGGTGAGAAAAAGTAAACCACAAAAATACAAATCATTTTTTCAAGAAAACAATTCTACACCGCCCCAAAGCAGGCTCGAACCTTGACCTTCCGGTCTGTAGGGAAGTGCCATACCACTAGACCAAAAAAAAAAAAATTAAATGACGATTAGTATTGATATGTAAGCTTTAATTTATTAAACGAAGACGGTACTGTGGACGTTTCGGGTTTCCCCTTTATCAACAAAACACGACGAATGAATGAAACACTAAGGACGAATGAGATGTAATGTGAATGGCGTAGTTAATGTGAATTTCCTCCGAGCTTCAAGAGCAGCAACAATTTCATTACCACTAGACCACAAAGCTGCACAAGGGGGAATTAGATTGGGGGGGGGGGGGGGGGGGTAAGGGGGATGGGGGTGTACAGGATAAGCATTTGGCACGGAGAGAAAATTTGGGCAATTTGGTAATTTTATAGATAGATAGAGGGAGCTGGAGATTTTCACACGGATAGATGCCACTTTGTAGTAAATTGTTCTTGTACATAGTATATTATGGTATGTCAGGAGGGTTCTTTTTCAGCTGTCCTGCCGAGAGCGATACGATAATTTGGAATATACTTAATTGAGACGGCTATATATATATATATATATATATATATATATATATATATATATATATATATATATATATATATATCCCTTCATCTGAATCTCTCTGTTTCTATTTACTCTCTCTCTCTCTCTCTCTCTCTCTCTCTCCCTCTCCTTCTCCGTCTTTCTCTCTACCGCTCTACTTCCCCAATCCATATTGCGTGCTTGCGTGATCTATATATTTAGAACCAATCACCCATCGGTAATAATCAGCCATTTGTAATGACGAATGCTATTAGCATGAAATTCATATTTTAGGCACACACGGAAAGGCAACTGAGATAAAAGAGATGATTGATGTTCTTTGTTTTTCCTTCTTTCCTTCCATATTTTCCATTTATGTTCATGGCACTATTTCGTACTTCAGTCAATTGTCATAATAATCACAAGAGTGTTCAAAGAGTTGAATCATTGTGGAGCAAACGTTTTGACTGTTTTAAGTATATTGAGAGCTTTTTATACTCCTCTGTATTTGGCCTCTTTTCCTCTTTCTTTCTCACTCTTTTCACTATCCACCTCTACTTTCTTTCATAGCTGTGATATGGCCTTAAAATATGTTTGCGCAATTAACCAGCCCCCTCCAATAAAAATAACATTAAAAAACACATAAAACATTTTCAAAAAATCATATTTTAAAAAAGCCCAACCCCCCCCCCAAAAAAAAAACAAAAAAAAACAAACAAAAAAACAAAACAAAACAAAAACAAAACAAAAAGCAAAAACAAACAAACCCAGCCAATCAAAGCAAACAAAACAAAACAAATACAAAACCAAAAAAAAAAAACCCAAAAAAACAAACAAACAAAAAAACAAAAAAACAAAAGCAAAAACAAAACAAAACGAACAAATTAAAAAAAAAAAGAGAACGCAATGCAGACGTAAAATAAAATAACAAAAGCAACATAACAAACAAAATTAAAAATAAATAAACAAAGAAATAAATGGCCTCAAATGCTACCCAATCATAATTCACTTTTCTTTCGTTCATTCTTTCTTTCCTTTTTCTAAAAGAGCCATAATAATATAACCGATATTTTTTTTGGGGGGGGGGGGGGGGGGGGGGGGGGGGGGTGGTTTGAGGATATTGCCATTCGTCTTTACACGATAGATATATTATACGAGTAGATACACCTCCATCCTATAGATAGTATGCGCTTGGCTAAGAAGCTCATAACATTGCCACCCGGAAGTAAAACGGACCAACACACAAAACTGTGTGTATCTATGAACGTTTATAGTCTGGTTAATACAGTTTAGTGAGCATTACTCATAAACGCGGGTGGCAAAAAAAACAATAACAAAGACCTGAGTGACGTCATCTTCGAACTATCTATAATTGAATCCAACGAGTAACCGAGTAACGGCCTGGAACTTCGTTGGTGTCTCTTTGACCGCGCAGGTCTATCCTCATTACCCTCAGGTCCTCCCAGCATTGTTAACCAGCAAACTGCCACACTCTAGAAAAACTCGTATTTTAAAAATTTGGCCAGAAGACATGGCCTTCAAATATCTACCGATTTTAATGACCCTCATCTTTGCAAAAACCCTCAAACCTGTGTCTTCCGCAAAGTCTTCCATCAAGTCCCGGGTTTGAGATTTTTTGCTAAGATGAGAGTCATTTAAATCGATCGATATTTGGAGGACGAGTTTTCTGGCCAAATTTTTAGATACGTGTGTTTTTGAGAGTACGGCAGTGAACGGGTTAATTAGCCAGTCCATATCGATATCTTATCGGTACAAAGACCAAATCTCGTTCCCCAATACATTCTCGCGATATTATATCACACAGCACGCTATGGATAGCATGTCAGTCGTACGCCGACAAAACACACAATCTGGCCAACTCTCACAAAACGGTATTATGTTGATATAGTAGTCCTTCGGAGCCATTAGTAGGAGCCGGAGTTAATCCCGGTTTCTATAGCGTGATTTAGACATTAGCAATTAAATGCTACCCTTTGGGTAGGACGAGAGTCTATCGCAAAGTATTTTGCGCTATGTTGTCTTGTGGTATGACCACTCACTTTTGGATCGGAAGGTCTTGAGTTCCCAATCCTGCTGTTCTGAGCGGCGCATAATTGAGTCCTTGTAAAAGGCTCTTTGCTCACATTCTCTCGCCGTAGTCAGATGTAAAATAAGTACCTGGCGTTAACAGCGTTGTGGTTGTCAGATGGAAAATGTGATATCTTATTTTAAATTTTTTTTTAAAAATTGAGCTTTTATATAGAGCAATGTCCACTAAACGTGCTCAAGGCGCTTTACAAGGGGTCCCTGGCCAACAGCAACACTTAACGTGTAGGACGGGACATGATGCCTGTTAGGCGATATTACAATATTTTTCGGACAGAGACAACGCTGTTAACTGCCAGGTACTCATTTTACACCTGAGTACGGTGAGAGAATGCGAGTAAAGAGTCTTTTCCAAGTACTACAACTATGCGCCGAGCAAGGCTCGAACCCAGGACCTCCCGATCCGAAAGCGAGTGTCATACCACTAGACCACATAGCCTCATGTCTCATGCGTCATGTCTCGTCCTACATGTCGTTGTTAGATTTAACCTCAATGTATAGAGCTTTGAGCACTGTTGAGACCATCCACATCAAGACAGTGTTAAAGTTAAAACAATCAGAGCCATTTTCCTGTTTGGCTCCTGAAAAATGTGAAGTCTTTCTGTTTCTTCTTAATGGGAGGGAGGGGTGGGGGGGGGGTTCCTGATAGCTCAGTTGATAGAGCACTCGCTTCACGATCCAGGTGCAGTTTTGATTTTTTTTCTGACCCCCCTGTTCACCCAGCATTGATTGGCTTGCTGGGTCTGCTAGATCTGGCGGAAAGTGCTTTGCGATAGACTAGAGTACCATCCAAAGGGTAGCAAGCAATTGCATTGTCTATTTCACGCTATAGAAACCGGAATAAACTCCGGCTCCATGGTCCAAATGGCTCGGAAGGACTATTTTTTTCTTCTTCTAAATTTCTTCTTAATAAAACACATTTTTGATGCATGTCTTAGAGTTATTTATATTATTCAAGCCCTACAACCTATACCGTAAAGACACAATACCGTTTTGAGATGATGGGTCACATTTAAGGGTTACCGGTCTATACCTAAGTGGTCATATTTGCAGGTCTGACTACATACAGAATGCAATTATGGGCTTGATTTAACATTGTTGTAATGGACAATATTTTACGTTGGTTTGAGAGTAACAACATGAGGCCATAACAATTTAGGTTATCAGACCTGCAAATAAGTAGCCCTTCATGCCAGACTATACAAAAGCTCACATTTAACTGAAACTCCAATATCTAAATTTAGACTTGATCACGTGTTCATCACATAGCGTTTTTTTCACCCCAACTTGATACAGTCTTCAGGCGGTAAATCACAATTTCGCTAGGAGGCCTCCTGTCGTCTACATAACCACGACAAAAGAAATCCCTTAAATTAAAAGGAAATTAAAACAAGCCCTATTGTTCCAGTTAACATCTTCGCCCCAAACCCTGTAATTTCGGCTCCGCGACAAGACACAGTGATGCCAGCACTGCGAAATTCTGCAAAAACACGAATTATAAATTTTGGCCAGAAAATTCGTTCTTTAGATATTGTTCGAATACGATTATAATAACCCTCAACTTGCTGAAAACTCTGAAACCTGGGACTTCCGCAAAGTCCCAGGTTTGAGAGTTTTTATCAAGATGAGAGTCATTTCAATCGATCGATATTTGAAGACCGACTTTTCTGGTCAAAACTTTAAATACGTGTTTTTTTTTCCCAGAGTACGGCAGAGTCGAGTTTCTTACTTCCGGCCATTTTCACATCAGTGCTCACATCGGTTGGAAAATCAGATCCTTATTCTGCGTACTCTGGGGAAAAAACCCCATTAAAAATATTGGCCAGAAAACTCTTCCTTCAAATATCGATCAATTAAAATGACCCTCATCTTGGCCAAAACTCTCAAACCTGGGACTTTATGGAAGACTTCGCGAAGTCCGGATTTGGGTTTTTGCCAGATGATGGTCATTTAAATCGATCGATATTTGAAGGACGAGTTTTCTGGCCAAATTTTTAAATATGGGTTTTTCCAGAGTACGACGGTGCTGTCCTTTAATTGGTTTTTAGGATGTTCTTGGAGTAACCAAGCGGCGATGA
>NC_088360.1:146497915-146557254 GCF_034508935.2 Berghia stephanieae | reverse complement strand
GGTATTGATGACAACAGTGTTGATTTTAGTATGGTGGTAGTAACCGTGTTGGAATTGGTATTATTGATTACAAGAGTATTATTGGTTTTGATGGAAATAAAATAATTGCTATATACAAGAATAAATAAAACAGTCTGGCTGTGGATATTTGGTTTTGAATTCTGGAATAAATATAGATAGTTTTGTCGGTGTCATTAAGCGTACCATAAAAGAAAGAATATAATTGATTAATACTTACATGCTGTAAGTCACACATGGAAAGGAGAAAGAAACCACAAAGATTAGACCTTTGAGTAAATATTGTTAAAGTATATTACTGTGTACCAATTGTATAAAAACACAAAACACATGATCTGTTGTATAGCGGAATATACACTAAACGTGATCAAAGCGTTTTACAGTGGGTCCCAAGTCATCGGCTTTACTGAACGAGTAGGACGAGACATGGAGCCAGTTAGGGGTTATTACAATATTTTCCGAGAGAGAGAGAAATCTGTTAGTGTCCAGATACTCCTTTGGGTGAGAGAATGTGAGTAAAGATTTTTTTGCAAGGACCCAACTATGCGCTGAACGAGGCTGGACCCTAGGACTTTCTGATCCAATAGCGAAAGACATAACACAAGACCGCATAACGCAAATCGTATTAATTACATGTTTGATTGTTTTAAAACCGTTGTGTATCTCATTCTATTAAATTAAATTAACATGTCCATCCCATCTTCTCCAATATTATTTAGGTGTGGTCACTTACTGAAGTTCAACTACCTAGTCTCTTTCTCTCTCTCTCTCTCTCTCTCTCTCTCTCTCTCTCTCTCTCTCTCTCTCTCTCTCTATCTCTCTCTCTTTATATCTATCTATCTGTCTATCCATTTATCTATCTATCTATCTATCTAATTATCTATCTATCTATCTATCTATCTATCTATCTATCTATCTATCTATCTATCTATCTATCTATCTATTTGTCTATCTCTCTATGTATCTGTCTATATATTAATCTATATCTCTCTTTTCTCACTAAATTTGATATTGTGAGCCGCAAGACATCATTCCAATGTGCATTTTTTTTTCTTTTACAGGCCCTGTATAATTTGTCGTTTTGTCTTATGACAATTCATGAATCTTGTACGCTCTAATAGCAACCCGTATCCGATAGCAATATTGGTACTAATGATGGCAAAAGTGTTGAAATTGATGACAAAGTGATAAAATTGGGAGTGAATATGGCAACAGTGATGATATTGGTATTGATATCGGTACCAGTGTTGATGTTGGTATTGATGGTGGGAACCGGAACCGTGTTGGTATTAGTATTGTTGATTGCAAGAGTATTACTGGTTTTGATGGAAAAAAAATAATTGCTATATATAAGAATAAATATAACAGCATGGCTCTTGATATTTAGTTTTGAATTCTGGAATAAAATTAAGATAGTAGTTTCTGTGCTATTAAGCGTACCTAAAAAGAAAGAATATAATTGATTAATACTTACATACTGTTAGTAACACATGGATAGGAGAAAGAAACAACAAAGATTAGACCTTTGAGTTAATGTAGTTAAAGTCTTTTTCTTTGCATCAATTGTATAAAAACACAAAACACATGATCTGTTGTATAGCGGAATATACACTAAACGTGATGAAAGCACTTTACAAGGTGTCCCCAGTCATCGGCTTCACTCAACGTGTAGGACGAGACATGACGCCAGTTAGGGATTATTACAATATTTTCCGAGAGAGACAAATCTGTTAGCGTCGAGATACTCCTTTTAACCTTGATTTGGGTGAGAGAATGTGAGTAAAAAAATTTTCCCAAGGACCCAACTCTGCGCTGAACGAGGCTGGAACCCAGGCCAAAAGCTAATGTCATATCGAATGACCCCCTAACGCACAAATCGTATTAATTACACGTTTGATTGTTTTAAAACCGTTGTGTTTCTCATTCTTTTAAATTAAGTTAACATGTTCATCCCATCCTCTTCAGTATTCTTTAAGTGTGTTCAGTAACGGAAGTTGAACCACTCTCTCTCTCTCTCTCTCTTTCTCTCTCTCTCTCTCTCCCTCTGTCTCTCTTCCTCTCTCCTTCTCTATCTATCTATCTATCCTGCTATCTATCTATCTATCTATCTACCTATTTATCTATCTATCTATTTATTTCTCTCTCTCTCTCTCTCTCTCTCTCTCTCTCTCTCTCTCTCTCTCTCTCTCTCTCTCTCTCTCTCTTTGCTTACTAAGTTTGATATTTTGAGCCGTGACAGCTTCATTTTAAGTTTCTTTTTTTATTTTACAGGCCCTATTTAAATTGTCTTTTTGACTTTTTGTCTTATGACAATTCATGTATCTTGTATGCTCTCACACCAATCCGTATCGAATAGCAATATTGGTACTGATGATGGCAAACTGTTGCAATTGATGTAAATAGTGACATTATTGGTTTGAATATAGCAACAGTGTTGATATTGGTATTGATGACTGTAACAGTGTTGATGATGTTAATGGTGGTAACAGTATTGATGTAGTATTTATTAGGGCGTGTGTTAATATCGTTTCTGGTGGAATCAAAATAATAGATAGATATCATAATAAATACAACAGTATTGCTATTGATAGTGAGTATTGAATTCTGGGGTAACCATAGATAGTAGTGTCGGTGCCAATAAGCGTACCATAAAAGAAAGAATATAATTGATGAATACTTACATACTGTTAGTCACACATGGATAGGAGAAAGAAACAACAAAGATCATTGAGTTAATATATAGGTAAAGTATATTTCTGTGTATCAAATGTATAAAAACACAAAACACATGATCTGTTGTATAGTGGAATATACACTAAACGTGATCAAAGCGTTTTTCAAGGTGTCCCCAGTCATCAGCTTCACTGAACGAGTAGAAGAGACATGAAGCCAGTTAGGGTTTATTGCAATATTCTCCGACAGAGACAAATCTGTTACCGTCGAGATAATCCTTTTACACTTGAGGTGAGTGAGAGAATGTGAGTTAATATTTTTTTCAAAGGACCCAACTATATGTTGAACGAGTCTGGAACCCAGGACCTTCCGATCCGAAAGCGTGACTCATACCACATGACCCCATAAGGCACAAATCGTATTAATTACATGGTTGATTGTTTTAAAACCGTTGTGTATCTCATTCTATTAAATTTAATTAAATTATCTATCTATATATCTATCTATCTATCTATCTATCTATCTATCTATCTATCTATCTATCTATCTATCTATCTATCTATCTATATGTCTATCTATCTATCTCTCTATTTATCTCTATCTCTCTTTTCGTACTAATTTTTGATATTGTGAATCGTGAGACGTCATTCCAATGTGCTTTTTTTTCTTTTACAGGCCCTGTTTAAATCGTCTTTTTGTCTTATGACAATTCAGGTATCTTGTACGCTCTTATAGCAACCCGTATCCGATAGCAATATTGGTACAAATAATGGCAAAAGTGTTGAAATTGATGACAACAGTGATAATATTGGTAATGAATATGGTAACAGTATTGATATTGGTATTGATGACGGTAACATTGATGATGTTGGTATTGATGATGGCAGGAGTGTTCATATTGGTATTGATAACGGTATCAGTATTGATATTGATATTGATGGTGGCAACAGTGTTGATGCTGGTATTGATTATGGCAAGTCTTAATATCGGTTTCGATGGACACAAAATAATAGATATAGATAATAAAAAATACAACAGTGTTGCTATTGATATTGAGTATTGAATTCTTGGGTAATAATAGATATTATAATCGGTGCCATTAAGCATCATCATCATTGCCTTTTTCACCCTGGGTCAGGGTATAGGCCACAGACAAACAGTTTCCATCCTTCTCTATCCTGAGCCAACTTTTTTATCTCATTCCAGGTCTTACCACTTCTCTGTATATCAGCTTCTTTAATTCTTCTCCATGTTCCTCGTGGCCTTCCTCTTGATCTTCTGCCCTGAGGGTTCCAGTCCAATACTTTCTTTGTTATAGTTGAGTCATTCTTTCTAAGCGTGTGTCCAATCCACCTCCATCGTCTTCTTCCTATATCCTCTCCCACTGGTTTCTGCTGTGTTCTTTTCCATACTTCTTCATTTTTTATTCTATCCATCCATTTTATTCTGAGTAGCTTACGCATGCACCTGTTTACAAAAATCTGTACCCTCCTTATACATGCCTGTGATGCGTTCCAAGTTTCACATCCATACAGTAGGACAGACTTCACGTTTGAGTTGAAAAGTCTTAGCTTTAGTTGAAGGGAGATATCTTTAGTTCTCCAAACTCTGTTCAAAGATGTGAATGCAGCCTGTGCCTTTCCTATTCGTGCTTTCACCTCTGCTTCCGTGCCTCCATCCTTGTCAATTATACTTCCGAGATAGCAGAAAGTGTCTATATCTTCGAGTTCCTGATCTTTTACTTTGATCTGCTCCCTTTGACGCGTACCTATCCTCAAGACCTTTGACTTTGCAGGGTGAATTTTTAGACCAATTGATTCCGAGAGGCTGTTTATAATTGTGGTTTTTGCTTGCATCTGGTCCTGGGTGTGGGACAAAAGAGCCAGATCATCTGCAAAATCCAGATCATCCAACTGTGTCCAGGGGGTCCACTGTATCCCATTTCTTCTCCCTTTGGAGGTTTCCTTCATTAGCCAATCAATGGCAAGGATGAACAGGAATGGTGAGAGCAAGCATCCCTGCTTGACACCAGTCTTAATTTCAAAGCTGTCAGTAAGCTGATCTTCATGTACGACCCTGCAACTTGATCCTTCATACATTTCCTTAATGAGGTTTACTATCTTTTCAGGGAGTCCATAATGTGCCAGAATTTTCCACAATGTTGCTCTGTCAATACTGTCGAAAGCCTTCTCGTAATCCAGAAAGTTGACAATAAGAGGAGAGTTCCATTCTATAGACTGTTCTACTATGACTCGCAGAGAGGCAATCTGGTCGGTGGTTGAACGGTTTTTCCGAAAACCTGCCTGTTCGTCCCGCAGTTTAGCATCTGTTGCATTCTTAATTTTCTCTAAAATAATACGGTTGAAAACCTTTCCTGGGATAGAAAGAAGAGTGATGCCTCGATAATTATTACAATTACTGAGGTCCCCTTTCTTTGGAAGCTTGATAAGATGTCCTTCCTTCCAATCCTTTGGGAATATCCCGTCATTCCAGATTCTCTCAAATAGTGGGTGCAGGGCCTCAGCATTTCTTTCCGCATCAACTTTTAGAGCCTCCGGTGGAATCTGGTCTGGTCCAGCAGCTTTCCCCCTTTTCATTTTGTTAATGGCACCCACAATCTCTGCTATCGATGGTGGATCACAGCTAATTGGTAGCTCATTCCTTGCAGGCAAAATTAAGCATACCATAAATGAAAGAATATAACTGATTGATACTTACATCCTGTTTGTCACACATGGATAGGAGAAAGAAACCACAAAGGTTATACCTTTCAGTAAATATAATTAAAGCATTTTTCTTCGTATCAATTGTATAAAAACACCCAAAAAAAACTTGATATATTGCACAGCAGAATATACACTAAACGTAATTAAAGCGCTTTATGATGTGTCCCCAGTCATCGGCTTCACTGACCGAGTAGGACGAGACATGAAGCCAGTTAGGGGTTACTAAAATATTTTTGGATATAGAAATATCTGTTAACGTCCAGATTCTCATTTTATACCTGACTTGGGTGAGAGAATTTGAGTAACGATTTTTTCCCCAAGGACTGAACTATGCCCTGAACGAGGCTGGAACCCAGAACTTTCCGATCCGAAAGCGAATGTTATATCACAAGACCCCATAACGCACAAATCGTATTACTTACTCGTTTGATTGTTTTAAAACCGTTGTGTATCTCATTCTATTAAATTAAATTAACATGTCCATCCCATCTTCTCCAATATTATTTAGGTGTGTTCACTAACGGAAGCTGAACCACTCTCTCTCTCTCTCTCTCTCTCTCTCTCTCTCTCTCTCTCTCTCTCTCTCTCTCTCTCTCTCTATCTATCTATCTATATATCTATTTATTTATCTCTATCTCTAACAACAGTGATAATATTGGTATTGAATATAGCAACAATGTTGATATTGGTAGTGATGATGGTAACAGCGTTGATATTTATATTAATGGTGGTAACAGTGTTGATGTTGATATTAATGGTGGTGACAGTGTTGATAGACGTATTGATAATGGCAAGTGTTAATATCGGTTTCGATGGAAACAAAGTAATAGATATAGATAATAATAAATATAACAGTATTGCTATTGATATTGAGTATTGAATTCTGGGGTAACCATAGATAGTTGTGTCGGTGCCATTAAGCATTCCATAAAAGAAAGAATATAATTGAATGATACTTACCGGCTGTTAGTCACACATGGATAGGAGAAAGAAACAACAATGATTCGACCTTTGAGTAAATATAGTTGATGTATTTTTCTTTGTATCAATTGTATAAAAAAAAACTTTATATGTTGTATGAACGAGTAGGACGAGACATGAAGCCAGTTAGGGGTTACTCAAAATTTTCAGACAGATACAAATCTGTTAGCGTCGAGATACTCATTTTACACCTGAATTGGGAGAATGTGATTAAAAAATGTTTTCCCCAAGGACTCAACTATGCGCTGAACGAAGCTTGAACCCAGGATCTTCCGATCCGAAAGCGTATGTCATACCACAAGACCCCATAACGCACAAATCTTATTAATTACACGTTTGATTGTTTTGAGTCACCTGGTCCTCCGGGTTGGGGGTTGGCAAAGGGTTAACACCCCTCTCCGTTAAACTCAAACCGTTACAGAAACGCAGACAGACAAACTGTAATGTTTCCAAGTAATTAATTTAATGAATTACATCCCCTGTTTTATAATTTACTTTCACTTTCAATACTTCCAGTCTTCCACTTTCACTTCTTGTTTTTGGTTATCTTTGTATCCTGCCGGCAAGCAGCAACCAACTCTGTATCATGTTTATCAATAAACTTTAATCTTCAACCATCCATCTTTGCATTATTAAATTATCATTTAATACCCATTCAAACATTACATTGGCGACGAGAGGGTACATCCACGCAAGTATTTACTACTTCAAATAGAGTATTTTATCAAATGCTTAACCTATAGTTCATCACAATAAAATCGTGTTTGTAAACAATGGCTTCTCTAGGCTTGCCTACCTACCCAACATTCGACTGTGCATCAGCAGGTCGAGCTGTAAGATGGCAGAAGTGGGTCTCTCGTTTGAAAAACTTTGTTGGCTACGGAATAGAGTCCGTTGAAAGACAAAAAGCGCTGCTACTCACCTTTGCCGGTGACGAACTCAATGACATCGTTGATACCTTCACTGAAGAACAACTAACTCCGAGAGGCAATGAGACACACTTTTCAAAACTTTGTGATACAATCACCAACCATTTTAGCCCACAAAGCAATAGGGAATACCAACGATATGTTTTTCGACATACACACCAGTCATCTGATAACATCGAGGAATTCTACGCAGAACTGAAACAGTTATCTCTCACTTGTCAGTTCCACGACGCGGATGCCGAAATTAAATCGCAGCTAATATCAGGATGTAAATCGCAAAAAGTACGTGAAAAAGGTTTATCCAGTCCAGACATTAGTTTGGCTGACCTTCTGACATATGCCCGCACCATGCAACTAACCACAGTCCAGGCAAAGCTCATGGCATCAGATTCTCCTGTAAACGCAATCAATACGAACTTCGGTCAAAATCACAATAATCAAAGACAACGATCTACCCTACCCCGCAATCAACGTCATCATCATGGCAAATGCAACAATTGTGGAGGTGAATGGCCACACATTGGAGGTCAAAACCACTGTCCCGCTCGAAACAAAACATGTCGTGCATGTAACAAACTGCATCATTTTGCCTCGGTATGCAAATCTACTACAACACGTCATCAAGACCAGCCATCTCAATCGCAATCTCATTCCAGAAGACAAGGTCAAAGTCACAACCTAAGGCGTCGCGTCCACGTCATAAATTCAGACTCAGACAGAAGACAAGGTCAAAGTCACAACCTAAGGCATCGCGTCCACGTCATAAATTCAGACTCAGACTCGGACACTCCAGTCAATCGTCTCAACACCACCGACACATACAACTACAACGATACAGAATACGTGTTTGCCACAAACAAGGGAAGTAACCTTCCTCACTTCGCTGTCTCGATAGGAGACCATGAATTTCAGTTTCTTGCTGACTCAGGTGCTACGATCAATCTCTTAGCAAAGGTTGACTTTGACAAGTTAAATCCCAAACAGATGCTACAAACATCATCCAAACGAATTTCAGCATACGGCTCTCCTTCACACATTCCTGTGTTGGGCGTCTTCCATGCTACACTGCGACATGGTACCACATCAACTACGGCTCCTATTTACGTCGTCGATCGAAATGAACGCCCCATCTTAGGGTGGCAAACATGCCGTGATCTGCAATTGATTGACACCATCAATCATATCTCATCAAACCAGAGTGCTCTCGTACAAGAGTTTTCAGACTTATTTACCGGTCTAGGCTGCTTGCAAAACACTCAAGTCAAACTACACATAGACCAAAACATTCAACCTATAGCGCAGCGTTACCGACGCATTCCATTTCATATCCGCCAAGACGTTGAAAAACAACTCAACAAAGATGAAGAACGGGGTGTCATCGAGAAAGCTACTGGCCCTACCCCATGGGTATCCCCTATCGTTGTTGTGCCAAAACCCAAGCAACCTGGTAAAGTGCGTGTATGTGTGGACATGCGCTCTGCCAATACAGCCATCAAACGTGAACATCACGCGACACCTACACTCGACGAGCTAAAAACTGAACTATCCGGAGCGGAATATTTAGCAAAGTAGACCTGAATCAAGGATACAACCAAATTGAATTAGACGAGGCATCAAGATACATCACAACATTTGCCACGCACAAAGGACTCTACAGATACCTCCGTCTTTTCTTTGGAGTAAATTCCGCAAGCGAAATCTTTCAAGAACAGATCAGACAAGCACTCACCGGTCTGCGAGGTGTCATTAACATCAGCGATGACATCCTCTGCTTTGGCAATTCGCAACAAGATCATGACGCCAACCTACGGGCATTGTTCCACCGCTTACGAGAAAAATGTCTCACTATCCACAAAGAAAAGTGCAAGTTCAACCAAACGTCAATCGAATTTCTTGGACACACCTTCAGCAAAGACGGAGTCACTCCAAGCCATGAGAAGGTCAAAGCAATTCTTAACCTCGCTACACCCACAAATGCTTCTGAGGTGCGTAGCTTACTCGGCATGATAAATTTTTGCGGTGCACACCATATTCCACACTACGCATCACTCACACACAATCTGCGCCGACTCACCAAAAAGACCGTCCCATGGGAGTGGACAACCATCCATACCACCGATTTTAACTCTCTAAAAGCAGCTCTGAGCAAAGCAATCACCTTAGCCTACTTTGACCCAAACAAGCAAACCGATATTTATACAGACGGAAGTCCCATAGGGATATCGGCAGTACTTGTTCAAGACGGTCGCATTATACAGTTTGCAAGCCGCCCACTTACACCAACCGAACAAAGATACTCGCAAACAGAACGCGAGGCTCTCGCAATAACTTGGGCGTGTGAATATTTTCACATTTACATCTTCGGATCACCCTTCAAAATACACACCGATCACAAACCTCTTACCACCATCTTTTCAAATCCTAAAGCCAGGCCATCGCCAAGGATTGAACGTTGGATGCTACGCATGCTACCATACCACTTCACCATTTGCTACAGGCCAGGATTTGACAATCCTGCCGACTTTTTAAGTCGTCACCCAGTCACACACTCTCAAAGCTGTAGAGAACAAACCATAGCCGAAGAATACATTAACTACCTCACACACACATCCACACCAAAATCCATGACCCTAGAAGAAGTGGCACACAAAACATCACAAGACCAAACCCTAATGCTCGTTATCCAATCAATACGATCCAATAATTGGTACACCAATTCTCAAGAAGTCAACCAAAAGCTTTTTCAAACGCTCTATCTCTGTCGCTCTGAACTCGCCATTGCAGACAAACTCCCTGTCATACTAAAGGGTCATCAAATCGTCCTACCACAATCGCTTTATGAAACAGCCATCAAACTAGCACATTCTGGACATCAAGGCATAGTCAAAACTATATCCTTACTTAGGGAAAAGGTCTGGATACCAAACATGCAGAGCAGAGTAGAGAACACTGTAAACAACTGCATGCTGTGTCAAATTTCTACACCGAAAACAACACGCGAATCGTTACAAATGTCCCCGCTTCCATCAGCCCCGTGGACAGAACTCTCAGCAGATTTTGGTCATCTGCCTAATGGCCAGTACATATTGGTCGTTACAGACGAATATTCCCGCTACCCCATCGTGGAAATACTCGACTCCATTCCAGGTCACAGCGTTATTCCCCGCCTGGACAAAATTTTCTCAGAATTCGGCATCCCGGAATCATTGAAAACTGATAACGGTCCTCCCTTCAACGGACATGACTTTTCCAACTATTGTCACCACATGGGCATCAAACACCGCAAAATTACCCCATTGTGACCTCGTGCCAACGCCGAAACTGAACGATTCATGAAAACGGTCAAAAAGACACTCCGAAATACCCCAACTCCACAGCTAAAACAACAACTGTACCGATTTCTAATATCATACAGATCAACTCCACACTGCACAACAGGCGTTGCTCCTGCAACCATACTTTTCGGCCGACAACTTTGAACAATGCTCCCACAAACCACCAAATCCTTCGAAGATAACTCATTGCGTGAACGAGACGTCCACCAAAAAGCCAAAATGAAGCATTACGCTGACAACAAAACATATGTAAAGCCTTCAGAGCTCAAAATTGGCGATCCCGTTCTCCTAAAACACAACAACCTTACAAAACGCGACCCCCCATACGAATCACAACCTCTTGTTATAACCCAAAAGAAAGGATCCATGATCACAGCTGCAAGAGGTCAACAGCAAGTTACTCGCAACAGTAGCTTCTTCAAAAAGTCGCCTCGACCACCAACAACTGCTGAAATAGAACCAGATCATCCCGATCCAGACTCGCCAGACAACACTACCCAAAATACCAATACCCTACCGCATTTCCCACCTGCACATTCATCACCCGAAAATTGTGTAACAAATGGTCCCCCGATAAGACCATGTCGCAACATTCGTTGTCCCAAAAAATTTGACGATTTTGTACTAAATAATTAATTGTCTTAATTAAATCCTCAATACGTAGGGTTAAAAGTTGAAACCAATATTAATCATATATATATATATATATATATATATAAATATATATATATATATATATATATATAAAATATATATATATATATATATATATATATATATATGGTGGATAAGAATAATTAAATAAAAAACCTTGTGCCCGTGTCTGGAAGGTTTTTTTTTCATTAAAGTGATAACTACAAGCATTTAAAAACTATATTTAAGATTTAGTCTTAAAATCTTGGCATGACATCAGTTCCCACTACACCATAATGTGAAAACCTTGTGCCCGTGTCTGGAAGGTTTTCTAATAAAAACCTAATACATATATAATATGTGTGTTATCAGTTATTCAAATACTCAAGTTAGCAGTGTACCACTATCATTAAACTTATCTTATTCTTACTATTATTTCACCCTGAGGAGGAAAGATCTATGCTATCATTGGAACAATATCAGAGTATACGACATCATCAAGTCTGGGACAATTAATTTACTTTGCTTTTCCTGATCTAGACATAACTGCAAGATGTTTGCAATTTATTTGTGAATCAATTTATTATTGCTACTATATTATATTCAACTCAGTTTCCCTGCTTTATCTTTAAACATTTTGTTGTTGTATATATATCAATTAATCAACTACATTTTCTTTATTAAAAAGGGGAGTGATGTAATGTTTCCAAGTAATTAATTTAATGAATTACATCCCCTGTTTTATAATTTACTTTCACTTTCAATACTTCCAGTCTTCCACTTTCACTTCTTGTTTTTGGTTATCTTTGTATCCTGCCGGCAAGCAGCAACCAACTCTGTATCATGTTTATCAATAAACTTTAATCTTCAATCATCCATCTTTGCATTATTAAATTATCATTTAATACCCATTCAAACATTACACAAACCAAATCCATTTTTTAGCTTGGGCGACCGAAGAGTTTCTGGAATTACAGAATTTATGAAAGACAACAGACAAAGCCGAAAGGACTCTGCTGACCCGATGACGTCTTCGCCAAACAAGCAGCTTCAAATTACTGGAACCCTCAGGGCAGAAGATCAAGGGGGAGGCCATGAGGAACATGGAGAAGAATTAAAGAAGCTGATATACGGAGAAGTGGTAAGACCTGGAATGAGATAAAAAAAAAAAGTTAGCTCAGGATAGAGAAGGATGGAAACTGTTTGTCTGTGGCCTATACCCTGACCCAGGGTGAAAAAGGCAATGATGATGATCCCATATTCTCCATGCAATATTCTTTAGGTGTGTTTACTTACTGAAGTAAAACCACCTACTATCTCTCTCTCTCTCTCTCTCTCTCTCTCTATCTATCTATCTATCTATCTGTCTGTCTATCTCTCTATCTATCTATTTGTCTATATTTCTCTTTGCTTAGTTTTGATATTGTGAGCGTGAGACATCATTCTGAGTTTCGTTTTTTTTATTTTACAGGCCCTGTTTATTTTGTCTTTTTGTCTAATGACAATTCATGTATATTGTACGCTCTAATAGCAACCCGTATCGAATTGCAATATTGGTACAGATGATGGCAAAAGTGTTGAAATTGATGACAACACTGATAATATTTGTTTGAATATAGCAACAGTGTTGATGTTGGTATTGATGACTGTAACAGTGTTGATGTTGATATTAATGGTGGCAACAGTGTTGATATTGGTCCTGATTATGGCATGTGTTAATATTGGTTTCTATGGAAACAAAATAATAGATATAGATAATAATAAATATAACAGTATTGCTATTGATATTGAGTATTGAATTCTGGGGTAACCATAGATTGTATTGTCGGTGGCATTAAGCGTACCATAAAAGAAAGACTATAATTGATTGATACTTACAGTCTGTTAGTCACACATGGATAGGAGAAAGAAACAACAAAGATTAGACCTTTAAGTAAATATAGTCAAAGTATTTTTCTTTTCATCAAAATTGTATAAAAACACACACAAAAATTATATGTGGTATAGCGGAATATACACTAAACGTGATCAAAGCGCTTTACAAGGTGTCGCCAGTCGTCAGCTACACTGAACGAGTAGGACGAGACATGAAGCCAGTTAGGGGATACTACAATTTTTTCCGACAGAGAAAAATCTATCTGTTAGGGTCGAGATACTCATTTTACACCTGACATGGGTGAGAGAATGTGAGTAAAGATTTTTATCCCAAGGATACATCTATGCGCTGAACGAGGCTGGAACCCAGCACCTTCCGATCCGAAAGCGAATGTCATACCATAAAACCACATAACGAACAAATCGTATTAATTACACGTTTGATTGTTTTAAAACCGTTGTGTATCTCTTTCTATTAAATTAAATTAAC
The DNA here is from genome assembly GCF_034508935.2 of Berghia stephanieae. NCBI lineage: Eukaryota > Metazoa > Mollusca > Gastropoda > Nudibranchia > Aeolidiidae > Berghia > Berghia stephanieae. The sequence continues at coordinate 146,543,594 of NC_088360.1, read as the reverse complement.
ATGTTCATCCCATCTTCTCCAATATTCTTTAGGTGTGTTCAGTAACGGAAGTTGCACCACCTACTCTCTCTCTCTCTCTCTCTCTATATATATATATATATATATATCTCTTTATCTCTCTCTCTATCTATCTATCTCTCTATCTATCTATCTATCTATTTATCTATCTATCTCTCTATCTATCTATCTATCTATCTATCTATTTATCTATCTATCTATCTATCTATCTATCTACCTATCTATCTATCTATCTATCTATCTATCTATCTATCTATCTATCTATCTATTCATTTATCTATTAATTATCTCTCTTTGCTTACTAAGTTTTGATATTGTGAGCCGTGAGGCATCATTCTCAGTTTTTTTTAAAGTTTTACAGGCCCTGTTCAATTTGTCTTTTTGTCTATTGACAATTCATATATCTTGTGCACTCTAGCTTTCAACTCGTATCGAATTGCGATATTGGAACTGATGATGGCAAAAGTGTTGAAATTGATGATAACAGTGATAATACTGGTATTGAATATAGCAACAGTGTTGATATTGGCACTGATGACGGTAACAGGGTTGATGTTGATATTAATGGTGGGAAGTGTTGATGGTGGTATTGATTATGGCATGTGTTAATATCGTTTTTGATGGAAACAAAATAATAGATAAAGATGATAATAATTACAACAGTATTGCGATTGATGTTGAGCATTGAATTCTGGAGTAACTATAGATAGTATTGTCGGTGCCATTAAGCGTACGATAAAAGAAAGAATATAATTGATTGATACTTACCAGCTGTTAGTCACACACGGATAGGAGAAAGAAACAACAAAGATTATACATTTGATTAAATATAATTAAAGTATTTTTCTTTGTATCGATTGTATAAAAACACAAAAAAATTGATCTGTTGTATAGCGGAATATACACTAAACGCGCTCAAATCGCTTTATAAGGTGTCCCCAGTCATCAACTTCACTGAATGAGTCGTACTCAATGTTGATATTGGTATTGATGGTGGAAACATTGTTTGTATCAATTGCACAGAAACACATAAACTTGATCTGTTGTATAGAGCAATATACACCAAATGCGCTTAAAGCGCTTTACAAGGTGTCCCCTGTCATCAGCTTCACTTTACATGTAGTAACACGACGCCAGTTAGGGACAGACACAGACTACATAACCATTTTACACCTAAGTATGGTGAGAGAATGTGAGTAAAGATGTTTTTTTCCCAATGACTCCTATCTAATTTGTCTTTTTTTCTTATGACAATTCAGGTATCTTCTAACCTGTAAAACATACCCGTACCAGATAGCAATATTGGTACTGATGATGGCAAAGGTGTTGAAATTGATGACAACAGGGATGCCATTGGTGTTGAATATGGCAACAGTGTTGATATCGGTATTGATGACGGTAACATTGATGATGTTGGTATTGATGATGGCAAGAGTGCTGATATTAAACAAGACCTTGACCATAACGTTAAAAATAAACATGATGCGAATGGTCTCCACGAGTCAATTGTTGGTACGGTGGACAAGCATGCTCCCTTAACAACTAGAGCAGTAAAAGTGAGACGTCAAGCACCCTGGTATAATACCGAAATAAAATTGAATGGATTAGCCAGGAGCCGGGCAGAAAGAAAATGGCTCAAGTCCAGAGATGCTGTCGATAAGAAGCGATACATCGCGGCTAGAAATGATGCAAAAGCCGTCAATTTCAGGGCCAAAAAGAAATTCTATGAAGAAAGCCTCAAAAACGTGGACGTTCGAGACAATTCTTTGCCTTGACCAAGGAACTGCTGGGACAACAGACGCAATCAGCTCTCCCATCTTTAATCGATCGTGCAGATCTACCAACTCGCTTTGGTCAATATTTTTTAAAGAAAAAACGGATAGCATCAGGAAAGAACTGTCGTCTGAATCGATCCATACATTTGACACAATTCATGGTGATTCATTAACACATTTTTCAAAGATTACTGAAGCTGACTTATGTGATTGCATTATGTCGTCTCCAACTAAAAGTTGTGATTTAGACCCCGTAAATACTGCCATTCTGAAAAAATGCATTGATGTGATTTTAACACCATTTACATGTATTGTTAATAATTCGCTGCAGTCAGGTGCTGTACCAGACATTTACAAAGTTGCTCATGCCAAACCCCTTTTGAAAAAACCTGATCTAGATAAAGAGAACTTAAAAAACTATTGCCCTGTCTCTAATCTTCCTTTTCTCTCTAACATCTTAGAAAAGCTTGTTTTGAAACAATTACTGTCTCATCTTAAAAATAATTGTCTTGAAGAAAAATTTCAGTCTGCTTATAGACAAAATCATTTGACGGAAACCGCACTTGTTAGGGTTGTTAATGATCTCCTCTCTGTTATAGACAATGGTTCATGTTCTTTGCTGAATTTGCTTGACCTATCGTCTGCTTTTGATACTATTGATCACAATCTTCTTCTCAAACGTCTTGAAATTACTTATGGCGTGTCAGGTGCAGCACTTGATTGGTTTAGGTCATATTTGTTTAATCGTAAACAGATTATTACGGTGGATGACTATAGATCAGAGGAAATCTTTCTTGATTGTGGGGTTCCCCAGGGTTCAGTGCTTGGACCCGTTCTTTTTGTTTTGTACGTTGGCCCTCTGTCTAAAATCATCAGAAGTTTCGGTCTGTCTTACCATCAATACGCTGATGATACGCAATTGTACTGCGTTTCCAATACGAGAAATTTACAAGAAGTATCAGCCAATAGTAAAATTGTATCCAAAGTGTTAAGAAATGGATGAATGAGAACAGACCGAAACTAAATGATGATAAGACGGAGGTGCTGTATGTGGGGAACAGCAAGTGGAAAAGTGAAACAGATTTGAAGTTGGGGGATGCCTCCATTCAAATTGTTGACAAAGTGAAAAACCTTGGCACATTCTTAGACTCTGGACTGTCGATGGAGCATCAGGTTAATAATTTGGTTAGATCTCTCTTTTTCCAACTAAAAAAGATTGCTTCCATTAGAATTAGACGGTTCATATCTGAAGCACCTGGTCGTGTCCCTCGTACTATCGAAATTGGATTATTGTATTGCTCTGTTGTTTGGCGTTTCGCAATACAATATGAAACGTCTTCAGATTGTCCAAAACAGCGCTGCCAGACTAATATTCATGAAGCGTAGGTGCGACTCTGCCGGACCTCTACTTCATGATCTGCATTGGCTGCCTGTTGAGAAAAGGATTACATTCAAAGCTTGTGTTTTAGTGTATCGTTGTCTTGAAGGTACTGCCCCTTCCTACCTTTCAGAACTAATTGAAAGATATTCAAAACCCCGCTCCTTACGTTCGGCGAGTGATTCCACAAAACTAGTTGTCCCTCGAATTCGGAAAAATGCTGGAATGAGATCCTTTTCTCATTTCGGACCCTCTATTTGGAACGCCTTACCGCAGAGCATTCGTGAAAAAGAATCTTTTAAACGTTCGCTTAAAACAGATTTGTTTCGATTTTAGTAGATGGTATGAGAAGCAAGATAGGTTTGGTTTGTGTTGTGTGTTGTGTTGTGTGTGTGTATGTGTGTGTGCGCGTGTGCGTGTGTGTGTAAACGAGTATGTTTCAGCCAAAGTAATTTGTAATTTAAACGCTTAGAGTCCGGAGTTATAGCGCTATATATGTCATAGTAAATGTTGTTCACAATTATCTTATTAAATTTTATTTTATTAAGAACTGAATTCATCTCACTCCAGTTATATTTCGGTAGGCTTAGATAAACTTTACCTTCTAATATTAGGTCGTCTTTCCTTTTATAGCCTTCCCTCGAATTAATTTCTAATTAGTGAATACTTTTCGTTCTACATTCTGTCACGTAGCCACTTATTATAAAAGCTGATAGGTCTAACATTCTACACTCACTTCTCTCTACAATCTATGCCTAACGGCCAGTCGCTCCATTCCTCATATATACATTTGAAGATTTTTATCTTTTGATACTTTGTGGATATTTTATCTCCACCATCAAGACGCCGGAGCTTTTACCTTTGACTGTATAATCCTCAAGGATCAAATCTGAGCCCCCTGCCGAAGAAACATCTGAATAACCCCTTCCCAATTGCCTGGAAGTGGAACTTTACGAGCCTGAGCCTGTTATCGGAGGAATATATTATCCAAGCCTGTAAACTGCCTGGAAACGTAACCTTATGAACCTGACATATCATCATAAGTTACGTAATATATTCACGTTTCTATTTGTAACTGCCACAATCACTATTTATCTCTTTTAATTAAATTTCATCTTTCTTTTTTATTTCATTTTAAACAAATCGTTAATTGTTTTACAATTATAGTAACTAGTAAATTTCTGGGGCCTCATTCTACATATCTTTATGCATAGTCGAGTAGTTCTTTACTCACTTGAGACCATGACAATATAAGTTTTCAGCATTATTATTATTATTATTAATATTATTATTATTATATTGGTATTGATGACGGTAACGCTGATGATGTCTGTCTATGGTTCCTTTTTATTTTACAGACCCTATCTGTCTTTTTTGTTTTATAATAATAATAATAATAATAATAATAATAATAATAACAACAACAATAGTAATATATACTCTATTAATATAAAAAATGGAAATTCGTTTGCAGACGTGGCTGGCATGCATAAAATCTATGGCGACAAGGTATATATATATATATATATATATATATATATATATATATATATATATATATATATATATATATATATATATATATATATATATATATATATATATATATATATATATATATAATATATATATATATATATATAAAATATATATATATATATATATATATAAAATATATATATATATATATATATAATAAAATATATATATATATATATATAATATATATATATATATATATATATATATATATATATATATATATATATATATATATATATATATATATATATATATATATATATATATATATATATATATACATTTTACAAAGATAAACATGTTGTCCCCATGACCCCCGATTTGAATCTATATGCAAATGCACAAAAATGTAAAAATATACTATCAAAAACCAATAGCAACACTTTATATATTTATGAACTAAATCCAAATCTTATATTATTTAACTTCTAAATAATTCTGGCTTAAAACCGATTTCTTCTTCTTCTTCAGGGCTGAGAATCTTCCGCCTAAAGGCGGATTTCCGCCTAAATGGTAGTTTATCTCCGCCCATCCCACCACATTTCCTCCTTTTCAAATTTGCCGTGTCAAACATTTTCCTCAAGCCCACAAAATCACCATTATGTCTTGTGTCATATTTTGACACCTGTGCTCAGTCTCGTGAAATTTGGTGACGGTCCCGTTTTTATGACGTTGGGCCAGACAGTATGGCACCAGATGTCACAATTGACACAGAAGACCAGTAGTGTTCTTTGCTTAGTTAGTTGATGGTTGAAGTTGAAGGGGAGGGACAAATGGGTCTGGTTTTTTTCCACCTGTTGTAGGTACCTATTGCCTTTTTAATCTCTCTCTCTCTCTCTTTTTTTTTTTTTTTTCCCTTTGCCTTTCTTTCTATTTCTCTTTTCTTCTTCTTTTTTTTTTTGATATAGAATTCAAAAGGTCAATACATAAGTTATTCTGGTAAAGAAGTCTCTCATCCCCCCCCCCCCCCCCCCCCCCCCCCTCTCTCTCTCTCTCTCTCTCTCTCTTTCGCAACCACATTAAATCATCTGTATATAGAGATGATATATTAGAACAAAGCAATGGTGATTGGCTTAGTTTAATCTTTTTTCTTTTTACCTTTGGACTATGGCTTTAAATTCGAGAGATTCTTGGGTTGTATTTACAAGCTAAATAACTACTACTAGGTTTCTTTGCTTGTGTTTGATCGATAGGCCGAGAAATTTTCCTCCTTTTTGACAAATTGCTATTATCATCACTGAATAAAAAAAAACACTCACCAAAATCACTACATCAACATCTCTACCACCACTACTATTACAATCACCACCACATCATCATCCCTACCACCACTACTACTACAAATAGCACCACAACATCCCTACCACCACTACTACAACAACTACCACCACATCATCAACCACTACTACAACCACCATCATATCATCATCCCCTTCACCACTACTACTACAATCACCACCACATCATCATCCCTACCACCACTACCACATCACCCCTACCACCACCACACCATCATCCCTAGCACCACTACCACAACTACCACCACATCATCATTCCTACCACAACTACTACTACAACCACCACCACATCATCAACCCTACTACCACTACTACAACCACCACCACATCATCAACCCTACTACCACTACTTCAACCACCACTACATCATCATCCCTACCACCACTACTATTACCACCACCATCACAACATCATCCCTACCACCACCACTACTACAACCACCACCACACCATCATCCCTACCACCTCTACTACTGCAACCACCACCACACCATCAACCCTACTACCACTACTATAACCACCACCACCACATCATCATCCCTACTACCACTACTACAACCACACCACATCATCAACCCTACTACCACTACTACAACCACCACCAAACCATCATCCCTACCACCACTACTACTACAACTACCACCACATCATTATTCCTACCACAGCTACTACAACCACCACCACACAATCATCCATACTACTACTACAATCACTACCACATCATCCCTACCACTGCTATTACTACAACCGCCACCACATCATCATCCCTACTACAACCACCAAATGTTGTAATTACACTTTCAACTTTTGAAATTCCACCGAATTGTGTCAGAAATTGCTGCAAGACAAATTTTGGATCGCATCTCAGTAAATTTGAGTGAACTTCAAATTTATAGATTATGGTCGCATGGATGGGTCATGATCTTCACCATGAAAAATTTCCTCCTTTTTTGTGACCAGTCATTCTCACCCCTGATCTACAACATAGACAGAGAGCAACATGGAAAGGGAAAAACAGATACAGGGGGATAGAAGACACATCAAAAGTGACCTCTCTTCCCAGCATGGAAAGGGCTGACAACCCCATCCAAACATGCTTTATTATGCACAAAAGAGGTTTAAAAGAAAAAAAAAAGAAGAAAACCATGAGAAAGGAAGATATACAATAGTATAAATTTTCTATGATTATCCATTTATTTCAAAACTTATCATCCTGATTTTATATACAAAAATAAAAAAAGAAAAAAAGAAATAAACAAAACAATTGTCACAGCTTGTTGTTTTCATATTATCTCTTCCTCTTTTTCCCTCGTTTTGTCTGGGACTCTGAAGACTCAGACGACGGCCCTGATTCTTGAGACTCTTCTCCTTCTTCTGAAAATAACAGAAACAAAACAAAAAATATATCCTTTATTCATAACCTGAAGCCGAAATATGTCTTGAGGGTCTATTCAAAGGGAAAACTGAAATTTAAATTTTTTTTTTTTTTTAAATGAGCTTTTATATAGCGCAATATCCACGTGCTCAAAGCGCTTTACAATGGGTCCCTGGTCAACAGCAACATTTAACATGTAGGACAGGACATAACGCCTGTTATGCGATATTACAATTTTTCAGACAAAGACAACGCTGTTAACGGCCAGGTACTCATTTTACAACTGGTACAGTGAGAGAATGTGAGTAAAGGACCTTTTCCAAGGACTCAACTATGCGCCGAGCACGAGGCTCGAACCCATGACCTTCCGATCCGAAAGCGAGTGTCATACCACTAGACCACATAGCCTCAATAACTCAGAAAGCAGACGTAGTACATTGCCAAAGACTGAGTTAAGGATAGGCGACTTGCTCCAGACCACCGACCCCCCCCCCCCCCCCTGACATGGCGGATTTTTGAAAAAAAAAAAAAAAAAAAAAATTCCAAACTTTGCAAGCCAAAAACAGCAAAATTTGCACCAAAAAATGCAATTAATTTTCCTAAAATTCCAAAATTAGTTCATGAAAGAGAAAGGTATTTGTTTTCAAGGGTTTTACGGTGCTTGCAACAAATGTAAGGTCACATCAGCGCCAGTAAAAAGGTAGATAATGGCTAGTAAGAAATAAACCACACTTGATTAATTATCTTTCACGTTCCACACGATCTATCAAATTTTTAAAAAATAAGAAATTTGTGTCTTTATTTCCACCTTTTTTTTTTCCTTTGCAAAATCTCGAAAATTTGCAGATTTTGCGGCCACAATGTAAATCAGTGATATTTTGCCACTAAGTTCCTTGTACTTAAAATTTCCCTCACAAGTTTGTAGTTGTCCAATTAATGTCCAAGCCTTGTCCACCCTTTCACAGTGTAAAATTTCAGGGGTGAGCCTGTCCACCTGGTAGGTCAAAAATTGTGTCTATTGAAAACCCTGCAACACAGAAGGAAAAGCCTTCATCAAAGCCTCTAAAGAATAAAATCCAAAAGAAGTTCTGTTGTTTGGGGCCATAACTCCTGCATGTGCAAGTAATGTACTGTCCATTGGCAGCTTACCAACAATGTATTTGCATGCCTTTGCAAAAAAATGCTTGACGTCAGAATAAAACGAACGTTCTTCATCTGTTGACAACTTGCCATCTGACATCTGACATTCAATATAATCCTTTACAGCCCTTCCAATCACAATATCTTGCCTATGCTTATGAAGCTTCTTATCATTAAAATCAATCTTTAAAAGACTTCTGCATTCAGAAATTGCTTTTGGGGTCAAGAACCGAATGCAGAGAGACGTCAATAGATCAAAGATTTTATCCTGCATGATGTGGAGCTGGGGTCCTCTCTTTGTAAAAATATGTTTGCATCAACAAAGAGTGGCAATGTCGATGTCAAAAATAAACAGTATGCCCTGCTAAGGGGATTGTTAAAAAAGTCCTGCAATCGTTTGACTCTCTCCGATTTGTCTGCCAGGCCCAGAAAGTAAATACTAAGAGTGTCAAACTGAGAAACAAGCCTTTCAACACAACGTAAAAGAGAAAGCCATCTAGTGACGCCATGTTTCAAAATTTTTCTCACCACCTCACCAGTCTCCTTACATAACGAGATAAATTCTTGGTTACGTTTGGTACTTTTATCAAAATAATAATAAATATCCATCAACACCTGATCCATGTCAACAGAGAGTTCTTTACATCCATACTTAGCAGCCAAGTGCAACAAATGGCAGGTGCATCCTTGTATAAGAATATTTGAATTCTTTTGTCTAATATATGAAGCAACTCCTTTGGCTTGGCCCACCATAACATTAGAATTGTCACATCCAAATGACAAACAATTGTCCCAGCTAATTCCCCTAGAAGAAAACTCCTCATCAATCAATTGAAAAATATGTTCTCCAGTTGAGGTCTTGTTGCATGGAGCAAGAGTCAAAAGTTCAGTAACAATTTCACCTCTACTTCCATCGTATCTACGAATGACGATAGGATACAGTGTTTCAGAGCCCTTATCATTACTTCCATCAGTTGAGACTGAAAACGGCTGAGACTGAATGGATTTGGCAATATTACATGAAATTTCCTCCCCATAGGCATTGGAAATAGCACTTGTTTTTGTACGTCCAGATCCATATGACGAAGCTATTTTCGAATCAGGAAAGGCACGTCTAATGACATGACCAAGGTGGTCGGCAGCAGAAAGGGGGATGTTGTGTTCAACGAGAAATTAAAAAAAAACGCTTTCCGCCAGGATCACACTCGAATCACCTGAATTTCTACTCACTGTGTGTGAAGAAAAATAATTCTCTAGACTTTTCCTCTCTTCACTCAAAGCTACAGCTCTCTTGTGCTTTTTTACAGTCAAGTGTTTCTCAATGTCATTAGCCCCACCATGATTTACTGTCACCACAGAATGGCACACTGTGCACTTAACGACACTATCATCACCTTCAATTGGTAAAATAAACGGCCAATGCTGAGTGTATTCAGGCATATATTTTTGTTATGTTTTTTTGCCTCTTTTTCACGTTTGCTTGTGGCGCCAATTGCACTAACACAGTCACTGTTTTCTAACTCAACACTAACTTCCATTGAAACACTCGACGACGACGCAACGGCACTCCGTTCAGAATTTACAGTCATTGAATCTGATACATCAGAAACTGCACCACTGGCACATTCAATCCTTGGTCTCTTGCGTACAAAACGATCCATTATTGGTTTGAATAATGACCCTTTTTTAAATAAACAACGTGAACAAAGGTAGAGTAGATGTCAAGTAGATGGCATGAAAGGACGCTTTGACTAGACAGATCAGAACAAAAGAACCACGTGAATGATAATAAATGATGACCAACAAACCCGGGCACCCAAACCCGATTACTTCATTTAAAAAAAAGCCTAATCGATACTTGCCCTTCGCCACTATAGTCTCATCATTTACTGAAACGGAAACTACTAATATCGATACTGACTTTTTAGGTCGCCCATCTGCAATATGATTACTACCTCCCCGCATAGAAAAGTAACACTCATCGTAGAAATTTATTTTCGTAATTATTTTTTTTCTTCAAAAATCAGAGTTTCCCAAAATCCGGCGGGGTGAGATAAAATCAAGAAAAAATCGGGGTAAATCCGATTTTATCGGGGTACTTGGCAGGTATGCAAATGTATAGTTAGTTTTGGGAGATGAATTTTTTTTCCTTGTAAATCATCTCTCTGTTATGCACTCTATTATGTTTTATTTATGTATTATATATGATTTGTAAACATTTGAGTGTATTCCTCTTAGTGGGGACCTGTGCTTGTGTCTGGATGAGACTTTTAGGTGATCTCAATTTAAGTACACTGATAGTGTGCTCTTGGAATCTACATCTGTTCTCTTTTGAACCAATTCCCCTCTGTCTGCCTTATTCCTGGATGCATTAATTGTAATTCTAGAACTTTTTACTATCCCATTTTTTCCCTTTTTACCCGGCGTTGATATAACCTAAATGTGTTGGAAGCGCCGTAAAACCCTTAAAAACAAAAACAAAAACAAACAATGTCAAGCAGAATGAAAATCGGGTGGACGCAGGATTGAAAACTATTTGTTGTATGAATCTTAACATGTAAAATGCTATAGTGCAGATAAAGTGTAGATACATTTAGAAACAGGTCCAATGATGAGTAACACGAAAGCTAGTTTCACCAATTTTCTTTAAACATTAGTTTTAAAATCTGAATCTATTTCTGAAGCAACACTAAAACGTGGGCAAATTAAATCCTCAGAAAATTTGTAATCACACATAAGGTAAAGGTATATAATCGTAAATTATGATATTCAAAGAGGGTGATCAATCAGTTTTTGACATGGGAAACATTTTTTTAAAAATGTATACATTGTTTGAAAGTGTTAGGTAACAGTGTGGCTATGTGGTCTAGTGGTTTGACACTCGCTTTCAGACCGGAAGGTCCTGGGTTCGAGCCTCACGCTTGGCACATAGTCGAGTCCGTGGAAAAGGCTCTTTACTCACATTCTGTCACCGTACTCAGGTGTAAAATGAGTACCTGGCCGTTAACAGCGGTGTCTTTGTCCGAAAAATTGTAATATTGCTGAACAGACGTCATGTCCCGTCCTACACGTTAAATGTTGCTGTTGACCAGGGACCCCTTGTAAAGCGCTTTGAGCACATTTAGTGGATATTGCGCTATATAAAGCTCAATTTATTTAATTTAGTTTACCTCCTTGAGACTTTTTCTGGGCTGCTTGCCACAAAGCACTCCTGATGAACCGTTTGGAAGCTCCTTTGTCTAATTTTGGTGCCTTTTTCTTGTCCTCTACTTCCTTCACACGCTGCATGTAACTTTGTATTCTTGTCTAATGGAAATTAATTTGAAAATAAAGGCAGATGAAAAAAATCATAAAAAAAAAAAAACAAAAACACAAAGTAATCAAAAGCATATTCATATATTCATATATTTAGCTTTAGTGTGAGGACAAAATGAAGACAAGAATTCAGTACTTACATTCAAGTTTTCAATTTGGGAACAACAGTGATAATTTTTTTAAAAATCCTCATTCTACAAATTATAAAAAGATTTGATTATTAAACACAACCTGCCCTATTCCTTGCTGTCTCTCAGGTAAATAACATTCTGGCATGAATTATATTATGAAATCATCTACAGGAGGTTTATGGGCTAAATTGAAGATCCAAGAACTAAAACTAAAAGTACTTAGGTCATACTTTCATGATTTTTAGCTAATCAGTGACAAACTTAAATCATAAACACCTCAGTTCACTCACCAATATTTTTTCATGATAAACATAATCTAAGAACCCTATCTCAATATAACAATTTTATATTTTGTATACTCTATATTATAGCCTAATCCAAATTTCAACCTCCAAATTATTTTCAAAACTAACTTCCTGTCACTTAAGTATTTTAATAAATAAAAATAAAAAATAAAATTCCCTTTATTCATCCCAATGGGAAATTTGTCTCTAGTGTCTATCCCAAGGGAAGACTGGAATAACCCAGACATCAGCCGCAGTGCAGCACCGCAAAGTGAGCTAGGGCGAGGTGACTTGCTCAAGGCCACATAGCGCAGTGGAGGGTAGTCGAACTCGGCACCTTTCGGGTACGAAGCAAAGACCGTATCGCTGAGCCACGCTGTCCCAGGCTCTTCAATTATTGTCACTTTTGGTTGACATAATGACAACTTAATGAATCGAACATTACAGAATAATCAGACAATATAAAACGTCAAATTTGATAAAATTAAGAAGATCTTGCTGCATAACCTTCTCTTTATAATAAAAAGGGAGTTAACAATGAATCCCAGCTAACAATGTTTTCATATCAGAAAATATTAGTTAGCAATTTTGAAAAAATGGGATGTAAGATTACATACCAATTCTTGTTTGACTCCATGCTCTTTTGGATTCACGCCACAAACGTTCATGTACACTGGAGATATACAAACATAAGAACAGAAGATATGAAATCTGACGCATTTTCAAGTCATTTTTAGATGATTATGAAAGCCATTCATAATGTATAAACAACCATTCCTTTACATTCTTCACAACAACAACATTAAATAAAACATAAATTACAAACAAAACTAAAAGCATCAGGCTTTTCGATTAAAAAATGTGATCTGTAGACGATAAGTAAATACCTGTCATTTTCCTTTTAAAATCATAATATCATCTTCAATTTTGGTAAATAAAGCTATATTTACACGAGATTCATTTTTATTTATCAGTCTACCTTTTCCGCACAATTATAATTACATATAATATATTGTATATTTTTATGTATCAATATAATTATTATAGCTGCACTTTTACTTTATCATTATTACTTTCTTATAATTATTATAATGTAGCTTTATAAAATTATCTTAATATATTCTATAACACTTATCTATTCAATGATCTTGTAACTTTTTAATGTTTATAAATCCAATTTCATTTTAGATAAAATTTAATCAATTATGCATTTATTCATGATTCATTTCAAGAAAAAAATTTTTAAGCATATTTAAAAAATGAGACGAAAGTAAAATATTCGTAAAAGACTCTTAGACATTATTCATGGTCAAATGTTAATTGTTCTTTCTCTTTTCTTTTCTATCAAAAAAAAATTTTTACCACACAAAATGTGTGGATGCCAATTGCCAAGATAAGTTTATCTTCAAATTTCTAAAACTAAATGTGACCCACCGCCTCAAAAAAAAAAAAAACAAAAAAAAAAACAAAAAAACAATTCCCTTTATATTCATCCCCATGGGGAAATTTGTCTTTAGGATATATTCCAAGGGAAGACTGGAATAACCCAGGCATCAGCCGCAGATCAGTGCCGCAAAGTGAGCTAGGGCGAGGTGACTTGCTCAAGGCCACACAGCGAAGCGGTGGGTGATTGAACTCGGTACCTTTTGAGTACGAGGCAAAGACCGTACCACTGAACCACGCTGTATAATGTCAGGATGAATCAACTCCAAAAAGTGCATTTAAAGTTAAAAGTATGAGAAAAATGTAATTTTGAGTTGATGTAATAACATGATGATACTGTGTATTCTGGAGATTTTATTTGTTGTCGTATTTTTTTAAAAAATCAAGATAGCAGGTGATAATTTTGTCATAAGGATTAGTTTGGTCTGAAGTCTGCAGGTTCTTATCATAGTTTGCCAGACAAGTGCAATTTTGTTTAATTAAAAATGTTCCTATAATGTTCAAGCCCTGACACACATGTGTTCATGTCGAGATTCTTATCGGTATGAGCAAGTCTGTATATGAGAAGAGAAAATGTATAACAAATTATGCTTTTATATTTTAAAGTAGCACAACTATACTCATACTCACTCCAAAAGAGGGAATTAATAGCATACGCGGATACCAAATCTGTCTTTGCTGCATCCACAGGTTCTAGCTGTAGGGAAAACTTGAGAGGTGAGAACATCATTGTGTACAAGATGGGGAAGGTGAGAGGCAGTGAGAAAAAGAGAGAGAGAGAGAGAGAGAGAGAGAGAGAGAGAGAGAGAGAGAGAGAGAGAGAGAGAGAGAGAGAGAGAGAGAGAGAGAGAGAGAGAGAGAGAGAGAGAGAAGAGAGAGAGAAAAGAGAGGTTCATAATATGAAATAGTCCATGAAAATAGACAAGCAGTTTACTCCAATATATTACTACATCTATATCACACTGATGGTCAGAAGGGAGATAAAGAATGACTTACTTTGTCTTTTTGTGTAAATCTAAACCTTATATCAGTAACAAAAACAGTCCTGATGACTTAATGTTTACGCCTTAGTGCACTCCAAATGAGTTTGGTAAGGTCAAGAAAGTCACACGATCATTTTCAGATATTTGTCATCTGCTTTGTTATGATAACCCAACACTCAGGAAGAAGATTTTACATGACTGCAGTTGTTTATCTTTGCTTCTTTTCTATTTTTTTTTTTATTGCTTTTTGTAGTGGTAACATTACCACTTTAATATTGTCATTATTATTATTATGTAATGAACCATTACTTATTGTTTTATTGTTTACTTCCTGGTTGAAGTTACTTTCACTTTCAATATTCAAGTTAACGGTCTATCTGTATTTCAATAAAGTCTATGCTATTCCCTGAAACAATCCAGTGTCATCTAATGATTTCAAAGTCATCATAACACTACATGGTATCAGAAATGGAGAAAATTAATTGATTATCATAGTGTTTATCATATTTCGGATGGTGAATCACAGGTATATTGAATAATGTCCAAGATACCAGTACCAAAACAGTTGGAAACAACGTCCAACATCGCTTTAAATTGGAAACGGTTCAAAAGGGATTGGAAGAATTATGAAATTGCTAGTAAATTGAGTCAAGAATCAGAGGAAGTGAGACTCGCAACACTGTTGGCAGTGATCGGCAATGATGCTCTTGAAATTTATGATGGACTTTTTGTCACATAAAATGAAAGTCGTACTGTGGATGAAGTGTTAGAAGCATTTAACTCATTTTGCATCGGAAAGACTAATGAAACTTATGAACGGTTTGTCTTTAACATGAGAGAGCAAAAAGAAGCTGAGTCAATAGACACCTATCTTGCAGAATTGAGGAAACTGGCCAAAACTTGCAACTACGGAAGATGACTTGATCAGAGACAGAATAGTGATAGGCATCAATAGTGAGGAGATAAGAAGAAAATTGCTTGAATGCTGTGATCTCACTTTACAAAAAACGGTGGACATGGTGCGGTCAATGGAAATAGCAGTTCGCCAAGTGCAATTGTGCTCTAATTCTAATGGTAACAGTGGAATGATGTTGATCGTGTGCAAAGTGAAAGAAATGTTGAAAGTGTGAGATCAAAGAGGATTAATAAACCAAAGAAACATGACTATCAAAACCAACCCTGCACCAGATGTGGAAAAATTCATGAAGACAATAGGTGTCCAGCCAGAGATGCAAAATGCCATAAGTGTGAACGGATTGGACACTTTGAGAAAATGTGTCGCACCAAATTCGGTCAAACGAAAACCCATTACAAAAATGCACCACGACAGAGAAACTATGTTAATAATGTGAACTATGATGATTCAGATTCAGAAGATTGAAATTTTCTTGGTGCAGTAAGAAATGAGAATCAAAATATTGAAAACCCGTGGCGTGTTGATATTTTGATTGGGAAAGATGTGATTGATTTTAAATTAGACACCGGTGCTGATGTTACAGTCATTCCTGAAACAGTATTGCCAGCAGGGGTTGTATTGAAAGACACTAGAAAACGTTTGTTTGGACCTGGAAGAGAAGCAGTCCTAGTAAAAGGGAAATTTACTGCAGAATTGAAGAGAGGAAAGAAAAAAACAAAGCAAAACATTGACGTTATTGAACATTTGACTGAGCCACTGTTAGGTAGACCTGCAATTGAGGCATTAAAATTGATTGCCAGAGTGAACAAATAGAAAAAGACAAAATGGGCTCTGAGATTAGGGAACAGTATCCAGAATTGTTCTCGGGATTAGGTCGTATCAAAGACAGAAAGTATATCATCAAGTTGCAACAGGGTGTGACACCTTTTTCAGTGTCAACGCCAAGACGAATACCATTACCAGTATACGAAAAAGTGCGCCAAGAGCTAGATAGGCTCGAAAAAATGGACATCATCAAACCAGTGTCAAAACCAACAGACTGGTGTGCACCAATTGTTGTCGTACCCAAGAACAATAGTGATAAAGTGAGAATTTGCGTGGATTTAACAAAATTAAATCAAGGGGTGAAAAGAGAAAACTTTCCACTCCCATGCACTGATCAACTTCTAAGCCAGTTATCAGGACAGACCATTTTGTCAAAACTAGATTGTAATGCAGGATTCCATCAACTATTGCTTGATGAAGAATCACAAGAGCTAACAACATTTATAACTCCCTTTGGCAGATACTGTTATCAGCGATTGTGCTTCGGAATAAGTTCAGGTCCTGAGATCTTCCAAAGAGAGATGTGTCAACTCCTCAAAGACATACCCGGTGTAGTTTGTGCAATTGATGACATTCTAGTCGGGGGTACCACAGAAAAGGAGCATGATGAGAGATTGCACAAAGTTCTGTTACGGTTGAAAGAATCCGGATTAACTTTGAATGACAAATGCGAGTTCAGTCAAAATAAAATAAAATTCTTGGGACACATGATATCTTGTGACGGAATTGAAATTGACCCGTCGAAAATGAAAGCGATAAAGGAATATCCAACACCAAATAACGTCAAAGAATTGCGTAGATTTTTGGGTATGATAAATCATGTCAGTAAATTCATTGACAACGTTGCAGGAAAAACAGAACCATTACGACAGTTATTAAAAACAGACAACTAATGGCTGTGGGATGCTAAACAAAAAACAGCTTTTGAGACACTGAAAGGTGACCTGACAAAGCCACCAGTTCTCATCCACTACAACTCAAAGAAAGATACTAAAGTACAAACAGATGCCTCCAAGTATGGACTTGGAGCTGTTTTATTCCAAAAGGTTGACGACCATTGGAAACCTGTATTTTATGCATCTAGGTCTCTGACTCCAACAGAACAAAGATATCCGCAGGTGGAAAAAGAGGCTCTCGGAGTCACCTGGGGGTGTGAACGTTTTTCTGACTACTTAGTGGGTTTGAATACATTTGTAATTGAAACAGACCACAAACCGCTTGTTGCGCTTCTCCATGAAAAACGATTAGATGAATTAACCCCGAGAATACAAAGATTTAGAATGAGGTTGATGAGATTTTCCTTTACGGTACAATACAAGAAAGGTAAAGATTTATTCACTGCCGACGCTTTATCGAGAGCACCCTTAACACAACAGAACCTTGAAAATGAAACAGTGAGGGAAAACGAAGTAAATTTGTTCGTCAATTTTGTTATGAAAAACTTACCAGCCACTGAAAATAGAATGACAGAAATAAGAAATGCACAAAATGACTCTATCTTGAAGAACATCAAGCAATATTGCCTACAAGGCTGGCCTGCATCTAAGAATATGAATGTTGATGAAAAGAAATATTTTTCTGTAAAAGAGGAGTTATCACCACATGATGATATTTTACTTTATCAATCTAGAATGGTTATTCCTGAGAAAATAAGAAAGGAAATACTGAGCAAACTCCACGAAAGTCACTTGGGAATTGTGAAACGCCGGGCCTTGGCAAAGGAAAGTGTTTGGTGGCCAGGAATGTCAACTGATATCGAAAATGAAATTAGAAGCTGTTTTGTATGTGAAAAATATAAAATGTTGCCACCAGAACCTTTGCAACCATCCGAAACGCCTTTACATCCTTAGCAGAAGATAGGAATGGACCTTTTCGAATGGAAAAGTTCAACATACCTACTATTCGTTGATTACTACTCAAGGTGGATCGATATTGCGTACCTGAAATCGACAACATCAGCTTCAATCATCGAACACACAAAGTCTGTTTTCGCTAAGTATGGGATACCAGAGACTGTCGTTTCCGACAACGGTCCACAATTAGTGTCATCAGAGTTTGGAGCATTTGAAAAATTATACCAATTTAAACACGTCACCAGCAGTCCACGATATCCTCAATCGAATGGAGAAGCAGAACGTGCTGTTCGCACAATCAAAAACTTACTGAAAAAGGCGAAAGACCCATACATTTCCCTATTGAATTACAGGGCTACTCCACTTGAACATGGCTTGAGTCCTACAGAGCTGTTGATGGGGCGGAAACTAAGGACAAAGATACCCGCTATGTCTGAAAAATATGTGGGTGTTACCTATGAAAAATTTCGGGAAAAGGACAAACACTTGAAAGAGCGCCAAAAGAGAAATTTTGATCAATATCACAAAGCCCGTCCCCTCCATCCGATGAAGCCCAGTCAGCATGTGTGGATCCAACCACAAAACCAGCATGGTGTGATTCATGGTTCGCCTAAAAACCGTTCATATTTGATCAAAACGCCACTTGGTTATCAACGCAGAAACCGCCAACACTTGCGATATCGAGGCACTGAATCAGAAGTGCTACACCAACAACAGTCGCCAAAGCCGAATGATCTACTTCCTTCGCAACATTCAGATGATGATTTCACAGAGAGACCGCACGCTCCAGTCAATGCTGAATCGTCAATCAGTCCTTCACACATCATCAACAACAATGTTGTATCTACATCGCAACCCTCTCCCTCAACATATGTCACTAGACATGGGAGAAGCATCGTTCGTCCGGCCCGTTATCGGGAGTGTTAGTTTTAATTAAAACATGGACAATATGGTTCGAGCAGCAAGCCGATCTGAATAGCAGATGGTAGGGACCAGTCTGATTTAGCAGACTTGTGTTAGTGTAGGGTGTGAAGTAGAAGTAATAAACATTTTAAGTATACTCCAAGTCCAAGAGGATAGTGGTTTGAAACAAAAACAAAATAATAAACACTTTACCTGGATTCAAAAAGAAGTGTCGTGACTCTCAAGATGAAGAACTTTGTTTGAAACATAATTTCAATGTTTATTCAAGGAATCATTTGATAACAAGTAATAGAAAACAAATAACAACATTTAAGTTTAAGTTAAAGACAAAGTGTGTTTAGGTAGGGAAATATTCCATTGGATTACTTTGCAAGACTTCAAGATCAAGCACGACTTTAAATGTGTAACCTTGAAAATATTAGTGGTTTAGAATTGTTAACAAAGGGGGATGTAGTGGTAACATTACCACTTTAATATTGTCATTATTATTATTATGTAATGAACCATTACTTATTGTTTACTTCCTGGTTGAAGTTACTTTCACTTTCAATATTCTAGTTAACGGTCTATCTGTATTTCAATAAAGGCTATGCTAATCCCTGAAACAATCCAGTGTCATCTATATAATTTCAAAGTCATCATAACACTACACTTTTATTAAGAGATCTTCAGTGCTATCAACCCCCCCCCCCCCCCCCTCTCTCTCTCTCTCTCTCTTTCTCTCGAGTCTGATTAGATAAACAAGTTTCTTTTGTTTTTTGAAAAAAAAATAATTTCTGTATAGAACAGGAGTTTGGCTTTCTATATATGAGTCTAGGGTGTTTGAACTTTGAACTGTCCAGTAATGGACAAATAATGATTCAATTATTGGGAATCAGTCCTCAGCAAACCTACCTCATACTATACTCATATCTCCCTATGCCTACTTGAAAAATGTTTTAAAAGTGTAAATGAATATGGACAGATTTATAGGAAACAAAAAGTGTATAATCAAATAAAAGATCACCAATAACAGGATTGCGCTCAAGTTCAGAACATCCTTTGCCCGATATGAATCTCATGCTGAATGCATTTCTAGCACTGAACTCACCAGACTTGAATACTATTTATTGACTTGATTTGAGATCTCGCAATCTCAAGTCAATTAATATCATTGATCATATTTCGCCATAGGGCCTTAGGCTTAGACTTTAAACTCTAGAGAGCCAGATCTGGGAGACTTCCGAAAGGCGAAAGCTACTAGCACATGGACTAGCATATCTTTCAATTTGTAATTTCACCATGGATCTTTTGTCAGGCGTTTATTTATTCAATTTGTCATCATATAGAATAATTTTAAAAACTCTAGCAAACCTTTATAGATTTGTGAAAGTTTAAAATTTCCGAATTATAATTTGACCATTGTTTTGATTCCCAGTTGCCATTTTGATTTGTGAAGTATTGAAAGGTAGTGCAAAGCAGTCCTAGGGTTGTTTTTTTTTTCCTATTAGGCTTAGCTCGAGATTGTAGGATTTTTTTAATATTTAGGGTTAGTCATAAAGTTAGCGACCGGAGGTCAAAATTTTATATTAACAGTATAGCAGATTGTCATATGTGTATGGAAAGGTCTTCTTTAGCTCTATTCAGAACTGTAAACAGATTGAAAATATTCCTATTATTAAAGAAACTGTCGACCAGGACATGTGGCATACTTTTGAAATCAACCTGCCGATTTTGATGTTCGACGAATAAACTACTGTTTAGCATATAAATCCTAATGAATAAAGAATGGTAATACTATTATATACCTTTTGAAAGGTGTTAAGTATTAACTCTTAACTGTAAACAGGTTGATTATTAAGTATCACTTACAATACAGTATTTAATTTTCTTTCAACAAGACATTTCCTTTCTCCATCTCTTCTTGTAGTTTCTCAACGTAAATATCATCCGAACCCTGGTACTTCAGATTAAACCAGGCTGGATACCCGGGTACGGATGAAATAATTGTTGCAACATACTCTTTGAGATTGCCATCTTCATTTTCATCCTGCTCATCATTTTTCTCCACTAATTTATGGATGATTTGGCGCCCAATTAAAAAAGATGCCTTTAATGTTTCGTCTAGTGATGATGGAACTTGATGGGCTTGTTGAATGAGGTGTTTGCAATTTTCTTTTAACTCTTGCCATGTTAGAACCTTTCTTTTTTCCAGTAATTGCATCTTTTTCAGAAAATCTAAAGAATTTTGGGTCTGCACACTGTTGTAAAATTTTTTCCCTGAACCTAAGCTGTGCCTTCAATGCCTCAGACTTTTCCCCCACCCCGCTAATGTTCTTTACTTCTTCTAACTGATGCTCATGTTGGTACAGTCCAAAATACAAAATATCCTTGAAAATCATCCCTCTTTCTTTCATTTGTTTCCCCTCCTTGTCTCCTCATCCTCTCTCTTTTTCCTCTGATTCTCAGCCCTTTCCTCTTTAATCTGCTTCCTTCGTTGCCTGTACAGTGCCTGTAGTTTGGGGGCTCCAATTCTCGACTGTGATATCAAACTTTCGTTTTCAGCCAGGTCCTTCTTACAAAGCCACTCTGCAGTTTTATTCAGACAGAACATGATATACGCTTCCGGCGAGATATGGTGGATGTTGGGTTTGAAGTCCAGCAGTTGATCTGTGTATGCAAAAACACGTTCTGCAAATTTATTGTGTTCACAACACTCTCTGCTTGCTCTCTATCAGCACTGTCAAAATCACCAATCAATAAGGGACTGTAGTGGTCTTTCATAACTGCTGTTATTGCTGGAAGGACCACCCCGAGAATGGTTTGGACATCACTATCCACTTTTACATTTTCTTCAATTAAGCATCGAAAGACAAGAGTCCTTTTTTACAATCCACTCTGGTCTGGTTGAACACGTCATGTTTCCACTCATGAATTCGTCAATATTCGTGGACGCCGTTTCCAATTTGTTTATAATTTCTTTTACAAAATCCCCCATGTCCAAAATGTGTATAGAATTATTCTCAATGATGCGCCAAAGAGGTCCCATCACCAGCTTACTGATCAATCCAAAGGCTTTACAACCTGCAAGCGTCAATGATTTCTTGATATCAATAAGGACAGCTTGCAGAAGTTTATTTGGTTTTTTCCTGCCTTCAATGAAACTTGTTATCTCTTCATGGAGAAAGTAGACAAAGGCACCATTGAAAAAGATGATATTAAATCGATTCCCTCGAAATGGCACGATCGGTATTACTGACATTCCATTGTCTCGCAGCTTTTTTTGTACAGGATCATATAATCTAAAGTTGGCAAATGCCCCATTCTTTTCATCTGCTCCCCATGCAAAAGCTTTTGCCACTGTTCTTATTAGGCGAACAGTGCCTGGCTCATTTTTTTTCACGATCTGTGGACCATTAGATACTGGTTCATCCCTCTCGAGCTCAAGGAGGGCTGCTCCAGCAGTTTCAGCAATCTGGACATAGCTGTGTAATCCACAATAAAAATTTCGTAATCTTTCAACAGGTCGACGTTCTAATTCTGTCATCTCATTCCAGTGCTCCTTCACTGCAGGCAATATGTTTATGCGATAGTTTTCTAGCATTTCATGCCATTTCATCTCTGTTGCTGCACGATCTGACATTGTATTTTGAATATTAGTCAAAATTTTCTTGGCCACTTCAGACATGTCACCGTCTCTCTTTTTATCGTCAATATCTTGTAGGACTTGTTTAAACGTTTTCAGTGTGTCTTCCGCCGATTTAGTGGTCATGTCACGTATCCCTAACACCCAGAATCTTTTTGAGGCATCAGATGCATGATAACCTATGTACTTATCTCCTAATTTAGACGATCATCATTGTAAAGTGTGGTGTATTTCTCCTTACTGAACTCCTCTCCAATCTGGATCTGCGATAAATTAAGCCTTTCTATGTAGGTACTTTGGTAAACGTCCATTTGGCCCTCCAGCAGGGAGCCGATAAATGGCCTAGTGACTGTGACCCGATTTTTTGGACTTTTGAGTGATGGGTCTCAGAAAAAGTCCCATAGATTTTTTGTTTATGGACGGATTGTAATGATTGATGTCTTATTTTCTTCAGGAGAAATTACTCTATCGTTTGGTGTAGTTTATTTTAAAATTAATGACAATTTAGTATAACTTTTGATTATGGATAAAATAGGGTGTAGGGAGCGAAAAAGACGAATGGAGCTTTGGACGAAGCGAGCGAAGTCTTCCGCTCTCTCACGAATCATGAACTGATAACAACAACAAGCTAAGACTTCTGATCAAACTTTTCCCTTTTATTATCATTCAAGTTTCATTAAATTACTATCGTTTGTATTTAATCATTTTGTTATTAAGTTATTTCGAAATCCTATACTGGTGACCCCGACGCTGAACATGGCAGAACATAAAAACGAACTTTCTGACCTTTTGCAACAACTCCTTGTCCTCCAATCCTCCCAACAAAGTCAAAGCACGGTTGGGGCAGTCTCACTAAAACTGCCAGAATTCTGGACAAAGTCACCAGACGTTTGGTTTGCAAGAATTGAAGCACAATTTAACACTCTCGGTATCACAGAAGACCAAACAAAATACGACTATGTTATTAGCACTCTAGATGTAAACACTGCAGAAGAAATGCAGGCAGTACTCACAAACCCTCCACATGAAAATAAATATGAGACGCTTAAAAAATCACTTATCAAGACATTCGGCAAGTCTCAAGCCCAAAAGGATTTCGAACTGCTTAATCTCAACGGAATGGGTGACAAACGACCAACAGCGCTGCTGAGGAAAATCAACTCATTGAATGATGACCCCCAAACATTGAAACGGGCACTTTTCCTGTCAAACCTCCCTCCTGACATCCAATGCATTTTAGCTAGTCAGAATATCGTTGACGTAGAACTTCTAGCTGAGGCTGCTGACAGGATTTGGGAGACGAAAGCAACCGCAAGACTTGCTGATGGCACTATGGATCTACGAAACACAAACAATGTCGTAGCTTCGTCGACAAGACAAGAATCCAGTGGCGGTTTCACACCTATTGAAAAAGACGAATGGAGCTTTGGACGAAGCGAGCGAAGTCTTCCGCTCTCTCACGAATCATGAGCTGATAACAACAACAAGCTAAGACTTCTGATCAAACTTTTCCCTTTTATTATCATTCAAGTTTCATTAAATTACTATCGTTTGTATTTAATCATTTTGTTATTAAGTTATTTCGAAATCCTATAAGGGTATAATTTAGCTTTGGATAATTAAAAGATTAGAACTTGGTAAATCAAAATTTCATGCTGGCACGTTTATTTAACATCTTAACTTTTTTATAAAATTAAATTCAGGGCAAAGTTGTATACCGCATCCATGAAATTCGTTCCAGTAAAATCCTTACTCAAATCTTAGTGGCCATTTTAGACCAGTTTTGAAATCCAAATGGTGGTTACTACCGGAAATGTAACAATTTTCAGGTCACAAAGTCCGTCAGTAAATAACAAAGGCAAATAGAAGACCATTTTTCAGCCTTTAAACTAACATAACTTTTTTTCTGCTTATCTGATTTTCACAATTTTGGTATCATTAGAATCGTGTTGAAAAGCACTTTAAAATGATATAGGTTTCATTGAGCTCAATCCAATTTGAATTTTTTACCAAAGTACCTATTCTATGTTCATATTCCTAATTGTCTTCTCACTAGGCAACTTTTCTGCTTTCTTATTTGCAAATGTAAGGACGGTTTCAATGACAGGGCCCACATGTTCCAAACCTACATGCTCTTGTAGCAATTTGTACACCATCTCTCTAAATGGAGTTGTGTAGCACTTTTTAATAGTCATGTCATAAGTCGTAGCAAAGGTGCTAGTGCTAGAGTTAGAGGCTAGAGTCTAGGTTATATTTTCGTATATTTTCTCTTTGACATTGGGTTAGTTGAGGGAATATTTGAGTTGTTTCCCTTAGCACTAGGAGCATTCGGAAGGTATCCCCCTTTCTTACCTCGTCTGTGATTTCGGTTCTGGTCATTGACAAAATCGGATTCAATCCACTTTCTAAATCTGAAAGGTGGGCATCAAATCGGGCCAGTTTTTCTTTCAGTTCTTTCGGAATTCCTGTGTCAGACGACATAGTGACTTTACTGATTATTGAAATGCCTGTCCAAAGAAATAAAACGATGAGCAGACAATCGTGCGTCTTATTGGTCACAGATGGATCAAATCAATAATGTATTATTGGTAATTTGTTACATTATGATTGTAAGAACCGAAAAAGAAAGTACATTTTGTAAGACGCCATTTTGGCCTTCAAGGGGCGGTACTCTGTAGTGCTGGGCGGGTACCCGGGTACCCGCGGGTACTCGCGGGTAATAAAGTTAAACCGGGTACTCGAGTAAAAGGGACGGGTAGCGGGTACCCGCTTCAACAAATGGAAACCGAACTGAGTGATAATTGGATGTAATACAATTTTGATCTTACATATTTACATTCACTTGACCTTTTTTCAAAAGATTTTCCTCTTTTATTTTTCAATTACATTGATTTTTTTGTTTTATTTGTTAACACACATTTGATTCAATTTTGGAATCAACAGATTAAGACTATATTAGTTCTTATCTGTTAAAGGAATCTCAGGTATTTTTAAAATTTATTTATTTATTTATTTATTTTGGTTTCATTGTAATTAATTATCCTTGTTTCTTACTTTCGTTTCATTTGTTGTAATAAATAATAAATAATAAATGAATAAAAAAATTAAAGAATAAAAACATTAAAAAATTTAAAGAATAAACCCCCCCCCCCCCCCCCCCCCCCCCTTTCACAAAAACATTTTTTTTGGTCAAAAAGTCACTCCAGCCACGGGTACCCGGGTAATCCGACCACTACCCGGGTAATACCCGGGTAATGATTTGGGCGGGTAATCCCAGCACTAGTACTCTGTTGTTCAACTCAATCTTTTCTTGTATTTCCTGATGCACATGCGCAATTCGTTTGTTTACAACGTTGAGAAAGGTGCTAGTTCAGCTTACTTTCCCCTCAATTCAGTTCAAATTGATTGAACGTTGAAGTAAGAAACGATCTGTTGAACTGTGGAGGTTTGAAATATGTACAGGTAATTTTCATTTATGCTAATGCAAATGGGCGTATGCCTGTTTACGATCAGTGTCGTATTCTATTAATTGTCTTTCTACGGTACGTGAGCTTTATTCACAACCCACGATTTATATCCTGGAACAAGGAGGGTGAGAGGTGAGCCGGTGTTACCAATACTTAGCTTCTATACAAGGACAAATCATTCGTTTGGACAGAAACATAAATAAAAAACTTACCGCTTACCGTCAAAAGCAGTTTAGATTTGAAGATGCATTTGTTTTCTATCAAAAAACATTCGGTTCTAGACAATCCTTGATGAATTTCAAAAGTTGTGCCTTGAAATTATATCCTAAATATTTTCATGATTCATTCCTCGCGAAATCGTGTGGGTTTCCGTCTGTCCAATGGTTGGTGCCTGCCGCGCAAAACAAAGGTTTTTTAAAAAGTTTATTGAGAATTGAGAAAAAGATACGGAAAAAAGTCCCTAGATAGGTATGCAATTTGGTGCATTAGTGCAGTAAAAATTGGTGCGCAAAATTAGTTCGTAGCGGATGCGAGATTCTGTTTGTGTGTGTGTGTGTGTGTGTGTGTGTGTGTGTGAGAGAGAGAGAGAGAGAGAGAGTGTGTGTGTGTGTCTCTTTCTTTTTTTTTTTTTGGGAGTGCCAACGTACACGGTAATGGGGCATCTAGCCTCAGGATCTACGTACACGTAAACTGGTTTACCGTTGCAACACAAGCAATAGATGGTCCTCGCTGTCGTGACCGCGCGCGCTCGTGTGTGTGTGTGTGTGTGTGTGTGTGTGTGTTATTCTTTTAAAAATCAAAACAATTTTAACCATTAATGGCGAGATTCCATCTTACACTCCCCAAACTCCAGATCTTAGTCTTATGTTATCAAAGACAAGCTTTGCGATTTATAGTTTAATTGAAGCCAGAGTCGAAATATACTCTTACTACTGCTCTCTTGGTGGAAACGATTTATTCTGCATAAGCAATCTGGAGAAAAAAATCAGTGTCACTGTAAAAGGTTAAAATTTCACGAAGTACGCTCCGTGAACACAGCTGTAACAATCTTTTGATCTACATCATCAGGCAACCCATTGTTTCTTTCATCTTTTCCCATTCCCCCATACTATTCCCCCACCCACCCCGCCCATCTCTCTCTCTCTCTCTCTCTCTCTCTCTCTCTCTCTCTCTCTCTCTCTCTTGTCATAATGTTATCCCTTCCCCTTCCCATCTCAATGTAAAATGAAAACGTTCTGTTGTTTGCAGATACATGTATGATTGTTTTGTTTTCTCTCTCTCACTAGGCTAGGATTAAAAACCAAGACATCAGGTAATGGGTGTCTAATGCCAAAGTATAGATTCTCTCTTTGGCCAATTTAGTTACACATGTGGCAGTCCAGCTATTTACTATGTTCTGCCTATAACACACAATAAGTGGGATTTTGGGGGGTGGGTACGAAAGAAATCAAGGTCATAAGTAACCGTGCACAAGAGCTGTATAGGGAATTGGTTTCTGGGGGTCTTGCAAATAACAAATATTTTATGGAAAGCTCTTTCGAACTCCAAGACGTCTGGTTTGTTTTGCTATCTTGGAACGAACGAAACAGAGATGTCTTGATGTGTGGCCTAGTTGTCTGATTTTGTGACCTGGATGTAAGGTTTTGTGACCTAGATGTATCCTTTTGTGTGTGCAAGCCATGCGGGTAAGTACAGCGATAGCTTGCCAGTTGAGGAAAAAAAAAGGAAGAAGCAGCGTATCCGCATTTGAAAAACAAAACAAAAAAACCTGAAAAAACAAAACAACTTAACCTTTTAAAGGCGAATATCAATCTTACTTGGACCAAAAATAAAATCTTACCGTTTTCATCAAAAGACAAAAAACAAATTACAATTTAAAAACTTGAGCTTTTATATAGGGCAATATCCACCCAACGTGCTCAAAGCGCTTTTTATCAATATTCTTACTGCTCTTATGGTGGAAACGTTTTTTTTCTTCGTTAAAAAATAATATAAATGAAGACTATTATTTGAAAACAAAAAAATCAGTGTCACTGGCAAAGGGTTAATTGCAGTACTCCTGCATCCTGTGAGACTCCTACGGCACTTGCTAATCATAAAAAAGGAAATAGCAGCAATCAACAATACTAAGGTGAAAAAAAAAGAAGGAAAAAAAAAGGTGGGGGGGGGGGAGAGAGCAAACCCAGTAGCAATGCAACCTTTTAGTGATCTTTGACCTAACACCAAATCGTCTATCATCAAAAGACAAGTAACGGCAAAACTATTATAGACAATTGAAGTACGAGTTGCGATAGTCTCTTGGTGGAAACGCTGTATTCCCCATTAACAATAATAAAGATAAAAGCAAACTATTATCTAAAAGCAAAAAATTAGCTTCGCTGTTAAGGGGTTAAGAACACCTGCAACTGCCAGTATCCTTGAGATGCTCTACGTCATCAAGGTCACCAAGCGACACGTCTCCCTTTCGTCGGCATGCACCCCCCCCCCCCCCCCCCCTCCTCCACTCTTTAAAGGTGGTGGTGGCGGCGGATAAAAAAGGCCTTTTTTCTTTCATTCAATCAACTTGACTGCTGGTGGACCCTAGGCCTCTCTACAAGTACAAGAAATAATACTCACTTTTTCTCTGCTCCAACGAAAATATCTACCCCTACCGGTCTAATTATTTGTAGCAGACGACAAATTTCTCAAAACGGTCACGTGACACTGTAAAAACAACACAGGAAGTCCATGAAAGCTTATTTACGGCATTTCCTTTGAACTGTGTAAACAACAAAATTTCGTTTTCATTCGACTCAACGGGTCAGATTGGCCGGTATTTTTTAACGAACTAAAGTTCTGAAAAATCAAAATGTGTCTTAGAAAGTTGAAAGATCCTAGTTTTTGAAACAGAGGTAGGTTTTTAAAAAAAAATCTTTATATTTTACGTGAATGCATGCTCAAGGCGAGTTGGACGTGCAGCAGAGGTTGGTAGGCCAAAGGCCCACCTCTCTAGTAGGGTAAGGTGGGGAAATCCACACCAGGGGTAATTCGACACCCACATTCATTATATCTAATTCTTCGCAGAAAGAATGAAAAAAAAATAACAATTGGATACTGTTCAAAATTTTAACCGCCTTTGATTTCTATTTCCTGATTGAACACAAGAAGCAGCCACTTTTACAATTATATTAACTGTTGAATTTAGACAATTTTACAAGTGTTTACAAGCCCGTTGAAGGTAAGTGCAACACTTAAGGTTTTCAAATATGGCAAAATGTTGTTAAATTTTCTTCAACTTTGAAGCACAAGCCAGATCTAGCAATGCTTAAGCAGGCACAACGAGTAGTCAACCAATATGGCCCCACAACTTGCACCTGACTAGAAATATATATATAGAGATCTATATATATATATATAAAAAATTATGCCTTTTGCGCCGCGATATCATAAGATATCGTCGGCTAGGCATTCCACGAAGGAATATAGATAACTCATCAAACAAGATGTCTGATGTCAACAGGAATCACTCATGTTGTCCAGGTGAGCAAATTGGGGGTTAATATAATCTTGCTCAAGGAAAAAAAAACGAAGTGCTTGAAGCGGGGTTCGAACCCGGGTCATCCAGATCACAGTGCAATGCCTTAACCACTCGGCCACTTTGCCCCCACTAGAAATATAAAGTAATTAAAATGATGACAATTTGTCGTTTTAGTGGCTTGATAAAGGCCTATTTGTTTCTTTCTTCTGATAAATAGAACTAATTCAGGGTGAGTGAATGCATTTATTTACAGCTTTTAATGTACTGTAAGTGACAATTGCAAACTTTCTCCCATTTTTTTTTTTTTTCTTTGCAGGGCAAATATACAGTGAGTGCCCAGTTGTTTGCAGATTTTGATTGATTATGACAACAAGGTCACAGGACGTACAAGAACAATATAACAACCAGGATACAAACATGGCAAATAGCATGAAAACTCCCCCATTTATGAGAGTGATTCTCAGCGTAGCCACTGGGATCATATTTGGCATAGCCTTGGAAAAGGGGAGAGGTAAGGTCTCTTCCTGAGTTGATTGACTTCATTTATAAAGTGATGTCCGCATGAAAAAGTCAACTTCTTCTTGAACTCAACACCTTGTGCTGGTCCCATATTTTCTGTTCTTTATCTAAGTAAGTGTATTCTACTACTGATAATTAATCTCTGGTTTGGCGGTGTTGACTTTATTAGTATTCCACTGTAACAGAAATATTAAAAAATTGAGCTTTTATATAGCGCAATATCCACTAAACGTGATCAAAGCGCTTAACAAAAGGGTCCTTGACCAACAGAAATATATAACATGTAGAACAAGACTTGATGCCTGTTAGGCAATATTACAATAATCTTTTTTCCAACACAGATAAAGCTGTTAACAGCCAGGGGCTCATTTTACACCTGAGTACGGGGAGAAAATGTGAGTATAAATAGCCTTTTCCAAGGACACAACTATGCGCCTAATGAGACAGGAGCCCAGGTTCTTCCAATCCAAAAGCAAGTGTCATACCACAAGACCACATAGTCTGTAGTAACAGTACATAAGAGCCCATGCTAGAGCAATGTGTTTATGGCTTTGTGGTCTCGTGGTATGACATTCGGCATCTGATATTGGAAGGCGGTGGTTCAAGCTCCTCTTTTGGAGGTGCGACGTTGAGTCCTTGGGGAAGTCTTGTTACTCAAGTTTTCTCACTGTAGTCATGTGGAAATATTTAGTATCCGGCTGGTTACAGCGTCGTCTCTGCCAGAAAATAAAAAAAGAATGGAATAGCTTCTTACAGGCGTCTGATCACTCAAACTCATATACTGTTAATTGTTGCTATTTGTTTGCGCGATCTTTTGTACTGTACTTTGAGCACATTAAGTGGATAATGTGCTTTATAAAAGTTCTTTTTTTTTTTTTTTGGAGGGGGGGCGGGGATCGGTCATATACTCAATATATCCGTATTTCATCTCTAAGTTGATTCAAATGAATAGGAGCTTAAAGTTAAAGCTTTTATCAAAGGTTATGTTCACATTTGAGTATAACTTTAGTCTTTCCACTAATTAGTTTCATTAAATTGGGACCAAATAGAAAAAAGATATTCATTTTTTTTAACTTATTCAAATCTATTGACCTGCGTTTTGTCAACAGGTCATCAAGTAATACTCATCTGTCTATTACAGCATAAAGCAGATTTAACTCTGGCTCCAGGCCTTTTATTGCTTTAAGGTACCACCTCTCTACCATGCAATCTTTTCATTATCATTCACTGTTTACTTCTTTTTTCTTTTCTAGAGAGCAGTTGTATTATAATCATGAAAAAAAAATTGTTTGCTAATACTAATAGTATTGTACATCTTTTCCATGTTGTCAGTGTTTGAACCCCAAGTCATCAGAGACCAAATGTTGTTCAAAAGATTTGCAATGATGAAGATGTTTCTTTCTGCCTCGGCAATAGGTTGGTGAATTTATCTTCTTATTTTTTTTTTGGATTAATTTTTCCTTAAGCACATGACACATGAATGTTAATTCTGTTTCATTTACCAGGCAATACATTGAATCATCACAGTTTGACTTTTCAATGGATTTATTGCTCAAAGACCTTGTTATTTTTTATCTCACGTGAAGTTTATTTGTACAATCGTTAAACCAAAGAAAGTGTCTGTTTATGAAGAAAAATGGTTCACTGTTCTTTAAAACTATAATATATCAATTTTGTTGGACTTTATTTCCGATAATATTCCAATGTAAAAGTCCACAATAATGAAAAAATCATGATAAAAAAACTGGCCAAAACAATCATGAGAAAATAAACGCATAATTAATTATGCATGTCGATGCCATTAATAGAAAATGAAGACAAGATACAAAACAATATATAAAAAACAGATCTGATTTCTTTCAAATATAACCAATTTGGGTTGCTATTTGCCACTGAAAGTGAATAGAGATTTGTGCATACCGAGATGGTCTGTGTTAGGACTGAGTGTTTTAAAGATAAAATAGGAAGGGGTTGTTTTGTCAAATGTTTAAGATACACACACGATATTAACAAACTACCCCTTTGTTCGAATTTATATTTTTTATATTAATCATTTTTTAATGTTTACCAAACCAGGAATGCTGAGCTTCTCGTTGTTGCATGCGATGCCCCAGACGATGAGAAAGATGTCCATTGCATTGCAACAATTCCCAGGGAGTCTCCCTTTAAAATCAGTGGGCGGTGTAGTGATTGGTGCTGCCATTTTGGGTAGTGGGATGACTATAGCTGGGGCTGTAAGTCTTCTCAATATTTTTTTTTGTGTTAAATTGTGTCTCGTAAACATTGCTTTTATGTTTGGAATGTTTTGTTTTGGCTGTATGTTTTTATTTGTGCTCATGTTGCCTGCTTTAAGCACTTTCTCCTGTGCTCCCTCTCCCCCTTCCCTCTCTCTCTCTCTCTCTCACCCCTTCTGCTCCTCCTCTTTCTCCACCCTTTATCTCTCTGTCAATCACGCATGCACATGCACAACACGATTCAGATTAATGTTCCCATGTAGCTTCGCATTTGTCATTCGTATTGCTTCATCTGAAAACAATCTTGTCTTGCACTGCAATCATACAAGCAACTGTTTCCTTCCCATCAAGTCAGCCACATTACAAGTACCATAAAGTGTTAATATTTATTTAGCATCAGTTATTTAATATATTCCTCCATCATGGTTTGTTTTTATCAGGGCTGAGAATCTTCCGCCTAAAGGTGGATTTCCGCCTAAATGGTGGTTTATCTCCGCCCATCACCATCACTTTTCCGCCTTTTAAAAAGACTCACCACAACCACTACATCAACATCCCTATCACCACTACTTTTACAACCACCACCTATACTACAACAACCATCACATCATCATTCCTATCACTATTACTACTACAACCACCACCACATCATCCCCACCACCACTACTACTACCTACAACCACCACCAAATCATCATCTCTACCACCACCACCACTACAGCTACAACCACTACTACTACAACTACCATCACATCATCATCCCTACCACCACTACTACAACAACCACCACCATATCATCATTCCTACTATCAATACAACTACATCCTCCACCACCACATCATCCCAACTATCACTACTACAACCACCCCACATCATCCCTACCACAACTATTACAACCACCACCACGCCATCATTCCCAACACCTCTACAGCTACAACCACCATATCATCATCCTTATCACGGCCCTACTACAACCACCACCACAGCATCATCCCTACCGCCATCTTTTCTTACTACTACTACAATATGTTGTAATTACACTTTCAACTTTTGAAATTCCTCCAAGTGGTGTCAGAAATTATTGCGAGACACATTTTTGATTGGATCTCAGTAAATTTTAATGAAATTCAAATTTATACGTTATCGTCGCATAGATAGGTCTTGAATTCCATTTTTGTGACCAGTCATTCTCACCCCTGAACCATCATGACATCATCACCATCTCTACCATAACTGCGTCCACTACGACAGCAACTATCCCATCATCATCAGTACCGTCTCTAGTGCAAGCACCACTATCACATTATCTTCCTGGTGGGATCTTTTGACTTGCATGGATCAGAGTTGCTTTCTGCCTTTGTCTTGGCTTGATCCTTTTCATGGCCAGATTCATTGGCAGGGAGGGAAACAATTAAATGTATAGTTGTTTTTGGGAGATGATATGCTTGTTCTCGTATATCATCTCTCTTTTGGGTGACGTAAGATTTGTTGTTCTAAGTTTTGTATTTCTCTCACAAGGATTCTGTGCTTGTGTCTTGGTGAGACTTTTAGGTGACCTCAAACTAACTACATTGATAGTTTGATCTTGGAGTCCGTTTGTGAGCCCTATTTGAACCAGTCACTTTTTCTCCAGTGCTTTTGATCTTACTTAAATCTATATTTTTTTTACAGCCCCATATATATTTTAAGTGCTGCTGAAATGACCTACAAACATATACACGTGCACACACAAATCAATAAAATCACTCAGTTCTTAAGTCTCGTTAATTTTCACTTTCATCTTTCTGTCCTCATCACTAGATTACTTTGAGCTTCTCTCTCTCTCTCTCTCTCTCTCCTCTCTCTCTCTCTCTCTCTCTCTCTCTCTCTCTCTCTCTCTCTCTCTGTGTCTCTTTCTCTCTCTCTCTCTCTCTCTCTCTCTTGTCTTCTTTCTCTCTCTCTCTCCATCTTGTCTCTTTCTCTCTCTCTCTCTCTCCTCTTCCTCTCTCTCTCTCTCTTCTTGTCTCTTTCTCTCTTCTCTCATCTTCTCTCTCTCTGTGTCTCTTCTCTCTTCTCTCTCTTCTCTTCTTCTCCATCCTTCTCTCACCTCTCTCTCCTCTCTCTGTGTGTCTTTCTCTCTCTCTCTCTCTCTCTTGTGTCTCTGTCTCTCTCTCTCTCTCTGTCTCTCTCTGTGTCTCTTTCTCTCTCTCTCTCTCTCTCTGTCTCTCTCTCTCTCTTTCTCTCTCTCTCTCTCTCTCTCTGTGTCTCTTTCTCTCTCTCTCTCTCTCTCTCTCTCTCTCTCTCTCTCTCGAGAGAGAGAGAGAGAGAGAGAGAGAGAGAGAGAGGATTCAATTAAAATGTTAATTTCCTGGCAATTGCCAAAATGAAACATATGTTAACTT
This sequence comes from Berghia stephanieae, assembly GCF_034508935.2. NCBI lineage: Eukaryota > Metazoa > Mollusca > Gastropoda > Nudibranchia > Aeolidiidae > Berghia > Berghia stephanieae. The sequence continues at coordinate 146,508,653 of NC_088360.1, read as the reverse complement.
AATATTTACGATTAACAAATAAAGCACATACACACCTAACAATAACGTTCACTCAGTACTTTAACATCGGTTATTTTTTCACTTTAATCTCTCTGTACCTATCACTATATTCACTTTGAGCAGTCTCTCTCTCTCTCTTACTCTGTCTTTCTGTCTCACACACACACACACACACACACACCCACACACACACAGTGGGTGGTTGGATGGGAGCATCACCCTTGAATCATATACCTATGATGTTCGCACGGGTGTACGATCCGATAGTGATGTCGTTTCTTCTTCTCTTTACTAGCCTATCCTGCTTCTTTGGTTTGTGATTGTATTTTTGACAGGGGATATTTTTTTTTCTGTAAATCTTCTGCCTGTTTGTTCTTGGTTATTTATAATTTAGCTTATGATATCTTTAGGTTATGATTTTGATTTACATTTGGACTATTTTTGTTAGATTGCTTGTTTTTTTTTTTTGTTTCAGCGGTCTCTCATATAACCTCAATTGTGTTGGAAGAGACCTAAAGCAACAAACAATCAAACAAAAAAAACACACACACACATACACACCTGGGTGGGGTTCCTGACCTCCCATAGTGGGCAAGGGGGTACATACTATGTCTTCTATCCCCTTATATCTGTTTTCCAACATGCTTTCTGTCTTTGTCTTGGAATGAGATTACTTGGTTTTGTCCTGGCCCTGGCCAGAGTCTTAACTGGAAGGGAAACAGTCAAATGCACAGTTATTGTTTTGGGAGATTATATTTTTTTCCTTGTAAATCATCTCTCTGTTATGCATTAGTGTATTTGTTATTTTGAATGTATATAATGTAAGCATTTGAGTGTATTCCTCTTTGTGCCCGGATGAGACTTATAGGTGATCTCAAACTAAGTACATTGGTGGTTTGCTCTTTGAATCTACATCTGATCCCTTTTTGTTCCGTTCCCCTATGTCTTACTTTTTCTTGGGTGCTTTAATTGTAATTCTAGAACTTTTTACTATCCCATTTTCTTCCTTTTTACTGGCGTTGATATAACCTAAATGTGATGCAAGCGCCGTAAACCTTTAAAACAAACAAACAAAACACACACACACAAACACACACTATCTTTCCTTCTGTCAGACAAACCTAAATCTACTATAAAGTGGATCATATCCTTTTTGCATGGATGGTTCTTGATCTAGCGCTGAAAAATTTCCTCCTTTTTAGTGACCAGTCATTCTCACCCCTGTTTTATACTTTGCATAAATCAGATGAAGGTAAGATATATTTATTATGAGATTATTGGGAACTGCTGAATATTGGTGTTTTGTTGAAGCACATTCCAATTGAGTCGCAATCTTGAATGTTTGTTTATATATATAAATGTTTTCTTTTAGATTTTTTCAATGGTTTTTCCCAATCTGCATGATGATAAATTATTTCTTTTTAAATGTTACAGTGTCCTGGTACAATCGTTGTTCAGCTTGGAACTGGAGTGGAAAATGCATGTAAAATGTTTTTTATGTTTATTTTTAGTATTTTTAGATTTGTGTCTTTCCTCATTTCTGCACAATGCACTTAGAGAATTGCTTCCATGCATTATACTTCTTATATCAAATTTTAAATAAGCTACTGTAAAAATTATAATATTTTGTAATGAGGGATCCCAATAGCTCAATTAGTAAGGCCAAGATTGATCCCAGATGAAGGAGAGATATTTTTTTTTCTGACCTCCTCTTTCCCTACCAGGGTCTTTTAGATCTGCCAGAAAGTACTTTGCGAAAGGCTAGCATTTTAATCTAAAGGCGACAAGGAATAATTGCTATTGTCCATGTAAAAACCACAGAAAACTGATGTCTTCCACATCATCCTTCTCATGGTTTATCTTCGCATATCTCTATTAGACCTGTAAATTCTCAGTCAATTAACTGAAATCTGTCAATTCGTCAAATTCAAATATTTTAAAACAGGAAAAAAAAAAGAAGTGAAGAAATAAAAAATTCATGAATCATAGTCGAATGACCGTAAAGTAATTAGGAATGTTCCACAGCGCTATGCATAGCTCATGGGCCGTTTATATTAACGATGGATATATTGCCAAGACTAAACGACACTTTTTAGAATTGCCAAGTCTGAATGCATCCCAATGTATTTTCACACAGTCTTCGTTAAATTATTTTTTCACTTTCCAAACCTGTTGTGATCCAATAGAATCTATTCATCATCGCTTCTACTGGTGCATTTCCTACTTATCAGAAGTATTTGTAAGGCTTATAGATAGTGAATAAAATGGAGGCCCAGCATCAGCTGCCAAAATTGTTTAGGGGTCGTAGGAGATGTGAGATTTTTTTGGTCATTTTTTGTTTTCGTTTCTTTTCATTTTCTTCATTTTCTTCCTTCTGCTTGTTAAATACGAAAGCTAATTTAAGTTTTTAGAATATTTGATTTCAGTGGCAAATAGCAACCCAAATTGAGTATATTTACAAGGAACCAGATGTTTTTATGTTGTTTTGTATCGTGTCTTCATTTTCCATTTTAGGCATCGACATGCATAATAAAATAATAATAAGATAAAATACAATTGAGTTTTATATAGAGCAATATCCACTAAATGTGCTCAAAGCGCTTTACAAGTGGTCCCTGGTCAACAGCAACATTTAACATGTAGGACGGGACATGCCGCATGTAAGGCGATATTACAATTTTTCAGACAAAGACAACGCTGTTAACGGCCAGGTACTCATATTACACCTGAGTACGGTGAGAGAAAGTGTGTAAAGCGCCTTTTTCAAGGACTCAACTATTCGCCAAGCGCGAGGCTTGAACCCAGGACCGAACCGAAAGCGAGGGTCATACCACAAGACCACATAGCCGCACATGCATTTATTTTCTCATGATTGTTTTGGCCAGTTCTTTTATGATAACTTTTTCATTATTGTTATTATGGAATAAAGAAGGCACAGCACATTTTATGTTGTACGTCATTAAAAAAAAAAAATAGTTAACTAAAAGAGTTTTAAAACTGCCTTTTACAGGGTGTCCAGGGAAGTCAGAAAGTTGGAAATTGGTCGGAAATTTCATACTTGGTTGGAAATGTTGGAAATAATGAGATTGAAGGTGAAATTTCCTGTAAAATGAGAAAAGCGAGGAATTTCTTGCTTAAAATGAGATATCAAATGTATGAAGGACAACTGCTGTGCACAAAATTTTATTATTTTACTACTACAACTAAATGCAACTACCACCACATCATCATCCCCATCACCACCACTATCACATCCCATACCATCACTACAACTACCACGTCATCATACCCTCCACCAGCGGGTGGTTGGATGGGAGCATCACCCTTGAATCATATACCTATGATGTTCGCATGGGTGTACGATCCGATAGTGATGTCGTTTCTTCTTCTCTTTACTAGCCTATCCTGCTTCTTTGGTTTGTGATTGTAGTTTTGACAGGGGATATTTTTTTTTCTGTAAATCTTCTGCCTGTTTGTTCTTGGTTATTTATAATTTAGCTTATGATATCTTTAGGTTATGATTTTGATTTACATTTGTACTATTTTTGTTAGATTGCTTGTTTTTTTGTTTCAGCGGTCTCTCATATAACCTCAATTGTGTTGGAAGAGACCTAAAGCAACAAACAAACAAACAAAAAATACCCTCCACCACAACTACTCCAACCACCACCACATCACCATGCCTACCACCAATGCCACCACTGCTATAACAACCACCACATCACTATCCCTAACACTACCACTATTACTACAACCACTATACATACCATCATCATTCCTACCACCACCACCACTTCACTACTATTACTACCATCACATCATCATCCCTACCACCACGATTGCAACCACTGCCACATCATCATCCCTACCACCATCACAATCACCATGACGACAACCATTACAACTACTAATACTACACTATCATCTCTACCACTAGTACCATAACTTACTACCACATCATACCAGCAACAATTCATAAGAGTATTTTTTTAAAAAGTGAAAATGGGGGTGGGTGGTGGCTCTTGACATTGTATAATCACATAATACCATTCTCTAAGTAGATAAGATTTTATATGTTGCTGTCAGTTTTTAAACGTTTGAAATTTCTCCGAATGTTGTCTAAAAATTTATAGATTATAGTCGCATGGATGGGTCATGATCTGTATGGTGAGAAATTTCATCCTTTTTGGGACCAGTCATTTTTACCTCTGCTCTTACTTTGAAATATGGATTGTATTGAGGTGGTAAAACCTATTTTAAGTAGGATTGTCTTTTTAAGCGTATAGAACACTGTGGGGATGGCAAGAATTGATAAAATACTTGGAAGGAAATTTCACTTCTAGGTAGGAAATTTTAAGGTTGGATTTCCCTGGACACCCTGTTTTAGATAAATTTATATGCATTGAAATCGATTTTAACTAAAAATGAAACTTATTGTATCTTATAAAATTCTATTCATGCATGAGTCATTGTCATTTTTTTTTTTCACATTGTGACTATTTTCTGAAGGAGTCCATTGGATGTTTGTATTTCAGGGATAACTGTGATTGGTGGGCTTCTGGGTGCTCTTGTCTATTCCATGACTCATGTTGAACTGATCAGTCGCTTCAAGGCAAAGAAGCAGCCCAAGTTTTTCTAGTAAGTAAATCGAAAAAAATGAGCTTTATATGGCGCAATATCCACTAAATGTGCTCAAAGCGCTTTACAAAGGGGTCCCTGGTCAACAACAGTATTTAACATGTAGGACGGGACATGACGCCTTTTAGGCGATATTACAATTTTTCGGACAATGACAACGCTGGTAACGGCCAGGTACTCATTTTACACCTGAGTACGGTGAGAGAATGTGATTAAAGAGCCTTTTTCAAGGACTCAACTATGCGCCGAGCGCGAGGCTCGAACTCAGGACCTTCCACTCCGAAAGCGAGTGTCATACCACCAGACCACATAGCCACACATTGGCGGGGGAGGTTTTTGATATATTGACGTTGAACGAGTTATGATTATTAAACCCTATGTGGTGAAATTCCGTTTCCTTCAAATCATGATTGTCCACTAATTGTTTATCTGGTTATATTTCATCAGACCAATTATGTAGTTCGCATTACAACACAAAATCATTTCAAAGCACTCTATATTAAGCTAACATGGACGTGAGTTATTACAGAATACACACAATGTCAAAGCTAGAGTTTATTCACTCATGGTCACGTATCAGGTTACTAATCAGGCATCTGAAATGCTCAATTTAATGCTGGGTAGGGTTCTTGACGTCCCATAATGGCCAGGTCATACTGTGTCTTCGATACCCCTCTATATCTGTTTTCCAACTTGCTTTTTATCATTGTCTTGGAATTAGATTACTTGCTTTCGTCCTTTCACTGGGGGCGGGGTCCTTGGCTGGGAGGGAAACAGTCAAATAAATAGTAATAGTTTTGGAAGATGATAATTTTTCGTTGTAAATCTTCTCTCCGTTTTGTATTGTAATATTTGTTGTTTTGAATCGAAGCATTTGAGTGTGTTCCTCTTAGTCGGTGATCCTGTGCTTGTGTCTGGATGAGACTTTTAGATATCTCAAACTAAGTACACTGATAGTATGCTCTTGGAATCTACATGTGTTCCCTATTTGAACTAATTCCCCTTTGTCCTACTTTCATTGTGGGCTTTTAATTGTAATCTAGAATTTTTTAGCTCTATACCATTTTCTTCCATTTTACAGGTTCTAAATTGACCTATATGCGTCGCAAGGGCGTAAAATCCTTAAATACAAAAAACAAAAACAGCTCAGTTATCAAAGCCAATCATAGATTTAAATAACTGAATGGCTCTTTATTCTGTATATTGTCACAATGTTACTTAAAATCAATGCTAATTCAAAAAATGTCATAGATAGAAAGGAGCTTTATTTATTTACAAGTATTTTATATTTTATTTTTAAACATAGACAAGCGGGTGGTTGGATGGGAGCATCACCCTTGAATCATATACCTATGATGTTCGCATGGGTGTACGGTTCGATAGTGATGTCGTTTCTTCTTCTCTTTACTAGCCTATCCTGCTTCTTTGGTTTGTGATTGTATTTTTGACAGGGGATATGTTTTTTTCTGTAAATCTTCTGCCTGTTTGTTCTTGGTTATTTATAATTTAGCTTATGATATCTTTAGGTTATGATTTTGATTTACATTTGTACCATTTTTGTTAGATTGCTTGTTTTTTTGTTTCAGCGGTCTCTCATATAACCTCAATTGTGTTGGAAGAGACCTAAAGCAACAAACAACATTAAACATAGACAAGGTTTTATTTGTTTATTATTATTATTATTTTCTTTTGGTTTGTCTGTTTTGTTGTTTTTATTTTATTTATTTTATTTATTATTGCTATTATTATTATTTTTATTATTATTATTATTATTATTATTAATTATTATGTATTATATTATTATTATTATTTTTATTATTATTATTATTATTATTATATTATTATTATTATTATTATTATTATTATTATTATTATTATTATTATTTTATTATATTATTATTATTTTATTATTATTATTATTATTATTATTATTATTATTATTATTATTATTATTTATATTATTATTATTATTATTATTATTATTATTATTATTATTATTATTATTATTATTATTATTATTATTATTATTATTATTATTATTATATTATTATTATATTATTATTATTATTATTATTATTATTATTATTATTATTAATTATTATTATTATAATTATTATTATTATTATATATTATTATTATTATTATTATTTATTCATTAGTTTTGAGTTATTTACATTTGGCTTGGACTGCCCTTTGTGAGCAAACACTCCCCATTTATCTGGGCTTGTGACCGGCCTCACAAGGTGCTGGGTTGCACCCCATAAAGGGCTGGGTTGAGAGAAGATAGATTGAAATGGTTCGGACGTGTAAAGAGATGAGAGAGGGAGTCTGTAGGGAGGAAAGTTTTGGGACATACAAATAGCGGGAAAGAGGAAAAAGGTATGAACAAAGACTAGATGGTGGGATAAGGTAAAGGATGATATGAAAGGACTGGGCCTGGAGGAAGATGATGCGCTGAACCGAGATGCATGGATGGAGATGTGGCATTCATTATGGCAATCCTGCAAACTGCGGGATAAGCTGAAAGGAGAAGAAGATTATTATTATTATTAATATTATTATTATTATTATTATTATTTAGATCTGTAAATTCTCAGTCAATTAACTGAAATCAGTCAATTCGTCAAATAATAAAAAAATTCAAATATTTTTAAAAAGGAAAAAAAAAGAAAGACTTCATGAAGTAATTAGGATCTTCCACAGCGCTAAGCATAGCGCATGGGCCATTTATATTAACGATAGATATATTGCCAAGGCTAAGCGACACTTTTTAGAATTGTCGTGTCTGAACACATCCTAGTGTATTTTCACACAGCCTTCTTGAAATTATTTTTTCACTTTCCAAACCTGTCGTGATCCCAATGGTAGCCAATTTTAACTGAGCGGCTGAGCGATAAATTTCACTATTTCGTCTAAGCCTAAATTTACTACATTTACCTGAAGAGAAGTAAAAGTATAAAAAAAAGTAAAATGCAAAAGCCGGAAGTGCGTTATGTAGACCCCTTCAAATCGAAAGTTAGGGATTGTTACAGTACATCTGGATTGCCTCACATTGTAAACCAACTGGTTGACCGTTTCTAGTTTCTTCACTGATTGGGTACCTAATTATAAGGAACAATGGTAAGTAGCCTAATTAATTCCCACATAAATTAGTTTTCTGCATTGTTTTGCTGAAGTGAGCTTGCTGTTTATTATTCATCTCGATTCTTTGGATTTTTCTGATACGATACGAAGAGTTTCAGTCAATTTTTATAAAGGTCATTTACAGGTCTAGGTAAAGGACGATATGAAAGAACTGGGCCTGGAGGAAGATGATGCGCTGAACCGAGATGCATGGAAATGTGGTATTCATTATGGCAACGCTGCAAACTGTGGGATAAGCTGAAAGAAGAAGAAGAAGATTATTATTATCATTATTATTATTATTATTATTATTATTATTATTATTATTATTATTATTTATTATTATTATTACTGTTATTGTTATCTTAATATAATTCAAAAATGCTTTATAATTTATGTTTGATTGTGTACTCATCCAGCCTGGACAAATTCCTAGACGTTCCTTATGCATCGATTGCTGTGCCTGTGTCTTGTGTCCTAGCTGGGGCTATTTTCTGTCTGGAGATGTATTCCCCATGGCATACAGAGGTACGGATCGTGGAAAGGGCAGCATTTCTGTCTAATTTATTTTCCACTCTAAAGAATATTTTAGAATATTTTAGGTTTCTTAGAAGGATTTTAAGAATCTCATGGACAGAGAAAAAAATAATGAAGAAGTATTAGAGCAAGCTGAAACTAAAAGGTATTTATTAATTCGTACAATAAGAAAAAGACAAATGCAATTTTGAGGGAACCTAAATCGACATAAATGTATTGAACATCTCGCTCTCACAGGAAAGGTAGAAGGTAAAAAGAGTAAAGGTAGACCAAGAAAAACATATTTGAATAGTTTGAACAGCTGGGTGACAAAGAAAGAGAAGAGTAATATTAGTTGTCTGAGGTTATCTGATCAGAGAGATGAATGGCTTATCATGTCTAGCTCAGACTTGGCACTTGAAGAAGAAGAAGAAAGAATATTTTGCTTATTTCAAATTTATTCTTTTTAATTGTAGTGTAATGTTGGTAAACTGAAGCATAGATGTAACTGGCTAACCTATGGATATGGTTTTTGATGGGGACACTCTGACTGTTAAAAATGATTCCATTACATCTGAATTCTAGTCCATGACATTTGACTCAACACGCTGTTTTCAAAGGTTCTGTAATAACTGAAAGGCATCTGAAAACTTGTAAAACCCTTTAAAATTAGTACAAACAAGAAGCTGTCTTGGATTCTGTCAGAGTGGTTTTAGTCAAAGTGATTGAATTCATTCTCAACTATTTTTTTTATTCTAAAAATATTTCCGTTTTCAGTTGGATTCTTCCTTTTTAAACTTTGGCTTGATGAGAGCTGGGGCTTGGCCACCGTTCATTGCTGGCATGATAATTGGCACCCTACAGATTCCCACTGTATTGACCAATGAGGACACGCTGGGTAAGTCTGTCAATCCTACAAATATTGATGTTTTTGCAATTAGAAGCATGCTTCTTTGATTAAAGTAAAACGAGACATGATGCCTGTTAGGCGATATTGTAATTTATTTTTCGACTGAGACAATGCTGTTTACGGTCAGGTACTCATTTTACACCTGAGTATGGTGAGAGAATGTGAGTAAAGAGCCATTTCCAAGGATTCAAATATGCGCCGGGCGAGGCTGGAACCCAGGACCTTCCGATTGGAAAGCAAGTGTCATAGCACAGGACCACATATCGACACATACCACCTCTACCACTCTTAGTATATATCTGTTTTATGTTTTATGTTTTGATCAAAAAGCATGCACCGATAATGACAGTGCCAAAATTTTTTGCCAATTCCTAAGAAATGAAGTGAAAAAATGATTAAAGCAACAGATAAAGTGAAAGTCTGACTCAAGATTGTGCTTTCCAAATAGCATTTGAAGACGTGTGTATGAAACACTGCCAAAGTGGCGTATGAAACAGTGCCAAAGTGGTGTATGAAACAGTGACAAAGTGGTGTATGAAACAGTGACAAAGTGGCGTATGAAACAGTGACAAAGTGGTGTGTGAAACAGTGACAAAGTGGTGTAGGAAACAGTGACAAAGTGGTGTATGAAACAGTGCCAAAGTGGCGTATGAAACAGTGACAAAGTGGCGTATGAAACAGTGACAAAGTGGTGTAGGAAACAGTGACAAAGTGGTGTATGAAACAGTGCCAAAGTGGTGTATGAAACAGTGCCAAAGTGGCGTATGAAACAGTGACTAAGTGGCGTTTGAAACAGTGACAAAGTGGTGTATGAAACAGTGACAAAGCGGTGTATGAAACAGTGCCAAAGTGGTGTATGAAACAGTGCCAAAGTGGTGTGTGAAACTGTGCCAAAGTGGTGTATGAAACAGTGCCAAAGTGGTGTATAAAGCAGTGACAAAGTGGTGTATGAAACAGTGCCAAAGTGGTGTATGAAACAGTGACAAAGTGGTGTATGAAACAGTGTCAAAGTGGTGTATGAAACAGTGCCGAAGTGGTGTATGAAACAGTGCCAAAGTGCTGTATGAAACAGTGCCAAAGTGCTGTATGAAACAGTGCCAAAGTGCTATATGAAACAGTGCCAAAGTGCTGTATGAAACAGTGCCAAAGTGCTGTATGAAACAGTGCCAAAGTGGTGTATGAAACAGTGCCAAATTGGTGTATGAAACAGTGCCAAAGTGGTGTATGAAACAGTGCCAAAGTGGTGTATGAAACAGTGACAAAGTGGTGTATGAAACAGTGACAATGTGGTGTATGTAACAGTACCAAAGGGGTGTATGCAACAGTGCCAAAGTGGTGTATGAAACAATGCCAAAGTGGTGTATGAAACAGTGCCAAAGTGGTGTATGAAACAGTGCCAAAGTGGTGTATGAAACAGTGACAAAGTGGTGTATGAAACAGTGCCAAAGTGGTGTGTGAAACAGTGCCAAAGTGGTGTATGAAACAGTGCCAAAGTGGTGTATGAAACAGTGCCAAAGTGGTGTATGAAACAGTGCCGAAGTGCTGTATGAA
>NC_088360.1:146452915-146492915 GCF_034508935.2 Berghia stephanieae | reverse complement strand
AAAAATAATTTTACTAACCCTTACTAAGAATCAACTGTTACAACTATTTTGTGGTCATTGTTACTATTATCATTGCGGCTATGTGGTCTTGTAGTATGACACTCGTTTCCTGGGTTCGAGCCTCGCTCAGCGCATAGTTGAGTCCTTGGAAAAGGCTCTTTACTCACTTTCTCTCACCGTACTCAGGTGTAAAATGAGTACCTGGCCGTAACTGCATTGTCTCTGTCCGAAAAAAAAACTGTAATATTGCCTAACAGGCTTCATGTCCTGTCTCAAATGTTAAGTATTGCTGTTGGCCAGGGACCCCCTGTAAAGCACTTTGAACACTTTTAGTGTATATTGCGCTATATAAAATTTCCATTTTTATTCTTTTTTTAACCATTATCATCAACTTTGTCATAAATCGTTTGTAGACTCCCAAGACATGTTCACTTTTCCAGCAATTTATCCATTAAACAAATTCAATATTACCAGGCATCGTCTCTTACACCGATATCACCTTAAGCACAGTTACAGGCAATGATGAGATGTCTTTGCAGGGATGTCACTTTTACAGAAATTACTGGGTTTATCAAAATTTTGAACTTGCCATAAGATTTTTTTTTCCTTCGCAAACCACTACTCTAAGGCAGAAAGTTCAGGAAATTATCACTGACTCACTCAAGTGGGCCTAGAGTTACTTGCTAATACTAATACTGCTGTCTTGATGAGAAATGTCAAATTTCCAAATAGAATCAGATGAATATCAGCATAAGTTTATGAGAGAAAACAAAAAACACCCTTGTTATTGTTGAGCGGTTGATAATAATATCATCTTTTTATGTGTTTGCCAAGGGAAGTAATCCGTAAATATTCCTAATTATTTAAAAACTTTTACACTTGTTATCTCCCCTAATCAAGAGTTGCTGAACATTCCATCGAATAGATAATGTGACCATTCATCTCAAAGCAGTATTGTGTCGAGAAGTTCTTGATGTTTAAAATTCAATTTTATTAAGATTGAAGGAAAAAGAAATGCCTCTATAGAGGAATTTAAGTTTTGTTATTGAATTTTTTTTTTTTTGAAATAAATCCAAATCGGATTATTTTAACATTAATATTATTATTTTTACAATCTTGTCCATTCCAATATTGATACCACTTAGAGACTGTAGGTCACAAATATTTGATTGTTGTTTATTTTAACTGATGATATTAACTTGAGTGAACCAAATGTTGTTTGTGTTGCTTGCTTTAGGCTGTGTCAAAGGGTCATTGGGTTTTTCATATGTGGTTAAGGGTTGCCCAAAGATCAAAAGTTATTTTGTGATTACAGTCCGTGGAAGTTAAATTTAATCTCAACACGAAAGCATTGTACACATTAGTTTATCTATACAGTGGAAACCTGATATAACAGGGATGGTGGGACCAGAGCAAAAGTCCTGTTATAGCCGATCCCTGTTACATCAGAAATACAAGGGAAATAAGCACATTATTGACTTTATCAAGTGATCTAATACATCGATTACCTCCCTTGCCAAAAAACTGCATGCGACGGGGATTGTAATGCAATGTAAATTATAATACATGTATAGACCTAGATATAACTTTTTTTTTTTACCTTTTTAAAAATTTATTTCAAACTTTATTATTGATCTATGAAATAAAAGACAAGTGGGAACCAGCTGGCTTCAGGCATGTGCCCCACACCCAAAGGTACTATCCCTCCTTAGTCAGAGAAAAATTGTTAAAAATGAACATAATATTATTATTTACTTTTCATTGTTTATTGTTTCCTTTATTAACGGAGACCCTGGAGCTGAATCACATTGATAGGTGTGCTCATGGAATCTACCTTAATTTGTTCCCTATTTGAACCAATTCACTTTGTCTTACTCTTTCTTGCGTTCTTTAATTGTAATTATAGAATATTTCTTAAAACAATGAATATATACATCCAAGTTATCCGATCTCACTAGCCACTTTTGATGACGTATTCCCCCTGTTGTCGTATCGAGTCCTGTGTTATCTATGTTCCTCACCGTGCGACAGGGCCTAAAATATGGCAGTTTTCCTGCTTGATTGTTCCTGTGTGAAAAGGCATTGTCCCTGTTATAGCCGATTTGGTTCATGCTATAACCGATCATTTTTAATAGAGACAAAGAGAGGTAAAAAAAACGGGGATTTGAAAACTAAATGGTTGTAAATGGTTTCCACTGTACGTAATTCACATTGAAATGATTCTGGGAGTGTGAGGTTTTTGACTATCAAATTGTTTCTTATCCTTGCAGTGTCTCCACTTTAGACGTTAATGCTTAACTGACTTTGTAGTTCACTGTTACAGCAAAAATTTAAAGAAACTATTCCTGAAAAAAACATTCTGAATAATCTTTAAATATTTAATTTTGAAAAGATGATGGAAATTGCATATAGCACCGTCATCATCATTTTAATAATTCTTCAAAATAATTGCATCAATTCAGATCACTATTTATAAATTTCTTTTTATAACAGTTTCATTTAACTCTCTTGTTTGACATGACTGGAAATTGGTATTCAACAAATTATTTGATTTTTATTCATGCTGCACTCCCGACCCCAGAGAGTAAAAATGTGACCTCTCATCTAAGAACGGTATTGAGTCAGGACGATTAAGATGCTGAAAATGGAATTTGGAGCCAGAAATATCATGCTTAAGTTGAGTTTATATGTTTTAAAGAGGAGAAGGAATATCATATTTTACTGTGGTAGATTCCAAGGTTTCATATTTTTGACCAGTTTATTTAACTATAATTTGAATTTTGAGCATCTGGTCCATCCCGACATAATCCTGTTTTGAGACGATGATGGGTCACAAATTAACATTTTAAAAAATTCAACTAATCTGACATGGTTATATGCATTTCTCATGGTGTGCAATAAATGGAAATTGAAAAAGAATTTTCATGTCGAATGTTGCAAAATTGAACTTGTGTAAAAGCTTTATATCTGGGCGAGCTTTTCTGAACTCCCATTGTGGTCGGGAGGTCACTAGCTGTCTTCTATTCCCCTATATCTCAGTGATGCCAATCTTCCGCGGATCCGAGGAATTCCTCCTTTTTGGAGGTTCCTCCCATTTTTCCTCCGTTCGCAAAAAAAAAACAACAAAAAACAAAAATAAATTTTAAAAAAACAACAACAAAAAACGAAATTATAATGTAGCGAATCGTTGAAACAACAAAACACAATATGATCCTTGTAATCTTTGCAATATGATGGTGATATCACAAAAAATATAACTGCAATATATACATTAGATTTAAAAAAAAAGAAGTTTTATGTGTTTTATGACTCCTTCACCTGATCTTTAAATGGATAATAAATGCTCTCAAATTCCTAGTAGGAGGCTTCCTTCGGCAGCCTGAGCCCGCCTTTTGGGGGCATAATGAGACGTCAATTATTTTCCTCCTTTTTCATTTTTTTCTGTTGGCATCACTGATTTCTGTTTTCTGAGTTGATGTCTATCTTTGACTAGGAATGAGATTACTTGGTTTGTCCTAGCCGAAGTCCTTGGCTGAGAGGGAAACAGCCATGTATAGTATTAGTTTTAGGAGATTAAATTTTTTTTGACTTGTAAAGCGTCTCTCTGTTAAGTGCTGTTATATATTTTATTTTGAACATATCATTTGGATACATTTGAGTGTATTCCTCTTCGTGGGATCCTTGTTGAGACTTTTAGGTGTTTTCAAACTAAGTATACTGATAGTGTACTTTTGGATTATAGATCTGTTCCCTATTTAAACCACCTCCCTTTGTCTTTTTCTCGTGTCCTTTTAATTGTCAATCCCATAGTGGGCAGGGAGGTACATACTGTGTCTTCTATCCCCTTATATCTGTTTTCCAACATGCTTTCTGTCCTTGTCTTGGAATGAGGTTACTTGATTTTGTCCTGGCCCTGGTTGGAGTCCTGGCTGGGAGGGAAACAGTCAAATGCATAGTTATTGTTTTGGGAGATGATATTTTTTTGTAAATCATCTCTCTTATGTATTATTATATTTGTCATTTTTAATGTATAGTATAAGCATTTGAGTGTGTTCCTCTTTGTTGGATTTTGTGCTTGTGTCCAGATGAGACTTATAGGTGATCTCAAACTAAGTACATTGGTGGTATGCTCTTGGAATCTACATCTGATCCCTATTTGTTCCTAGTTCCCCTTTGTCTTACTTTTTCTTGGGTGCTTTAATTGTAATTCTAGAACTTTTTACTATCCCATTTTCTTCCTTTTTACTGGCGCTGATATGACTTTAATGGTTGCAAGCGCCGTAAAACCCTTAAAAACAAAACAAAATAAACATTAATTGTCAATCTTGAATTTCTTTTTAACTATTCCATTTTATTCATTTTTTACTGGGGCTGAAATTACTTAAGCATGTCGAAAGCACTGTATAGCCTTTAAAAACAAAACAAAGCTTCATATTTGATATGCCACATGGTTGTGATGTTTTTCTTGGCTTTTTTATATAGATTTTGTTTATATTTAGAATTTCACAATGATGAAGTTCTGGGTGGGGTTCCTGACCTCCCATAGTGGGCAGGGAGGTACTATCTGTGTCTTCTATCCACCTATATCTGTTTTCAAACTTGCTTTCTGCGGGTGGTTGGATGGGAGCATCACCCTTGAATCATATACCTATGATGTTCGCATGGGTGTACGATCCGATAGTGATGTCGTTTCTTCTTCTCTTTACTGCCTATCCTGCTTCTTTGGTTTGTGATTGTATTTTTGACAGGGGATATTTTTTTTTCTGTAAATCTTCTGCCTGTTTGTTCTTAGTTATTTATAGTTTAGCTTATATCTTTAGGTTATGATTTTGATTTACATTTGTACTATTTTTGTTAGATTGCTTGTTTTTTTGTTTCAGCGGTCTCTCATATAACCTCATTTGTGTTGGAAGAGACCTAAAGCAATAAACAAACAAAAAAAACTTGCTTTCTGTCTTTGTCTTGGAATGAGATTACTTGAGTTTTGTCCTGACCCTGTCAAATGCATAGTTATTGTTTTGGGAGATGATATTTTTTTCCTTGTAAATCATCTCTCTGTTATGTATTGTTATATATGTTATTGTGAATGTATAATGTAAGCATTTGAGTGTATTCCTCTTAGTGGGATCTTGTGCTGGTGTCTGCGCGAGACATTTAGGGGATCTTAAACTAACTACATTGATAGTTTGCTCTTGGAATCTACATATGTTCCCTATTTGAACCATTCCCCTCTGTCTTACTTTTTCCTCAAATCCTTTTAATTGTAAATCTAGAATCTTTTCACTATCCAATTTTCTTCCTTTTTACTGGCGCTGATATGACCTAAATGTGTTGCAAGCGCCGTAAATCCCTTAAAATCAAACAACTACTCACTTCATCTCTTGTTAAAAACAAACAAACAAACAACGGTGAAGTTGGCATAGACAGTATTGATGCATTTATTATTTTTGTTTATTTAATTTATATATTTTTTTTTAAATGATTATTTTATTTGTTGATGATTTGGACAATAAACCACCGTCCGTAATAGATCCAATACACAGACTACGCGGACAGTCTTTATAAGTAAAATAACTTGTTAAGTCTACACACATATAGCAGTTGTATATTGTGTCCTTTTTGTTCCTTCTCAAAAATTGTGTTTTCTATTTTTTATAATGTTATTTATTTTTGTTCTTTCGTTTATGTTTTTTTATTTTTGTTTTTTTTGGGAGTGGGGGGGGGGGGGGGGGGGGGGGGGGATTAAAAGCATTTATTGGTTTTTTTTTTTTTTTTCAATTGTTTAGGAATTAATTTTTAGCTTGTTGTTCTGGGTGGGGTGCCTAACCTCCCATAGTGGGCAGGGAGGTCACTTATAGGGAGGTCTTCTATCCCCCTATATCTGTTTTCTGAGTTGATTTCTGTCTTTGTTTGGGAATGGGATTATACTTGGTTTTGATCTGGTCGTTACTGGAGTCCTTGACTGAGAGGGAAACAGTCAAATGTATACTGTTAGTTTTGTGAGATTTTATGTTTTCCCTGTAATCATCTCTTTGTTATGTACTATTATATTTTTTTTGTTTTGAATATATATCAGGAATTGTGAACATTTTAGTGTGTTGCTTTTAGTGGGGACCTGTGCTTGTGTGTGGATGAGACCTAAGGTGATCTCAAACTGAGTACACTGATGGTTGGCTCTTGGAATTTTCATCCATTCCGTATTTGAACCATTCACCCTTTGTCTTAGTTTTTCTCCTGGGTGGGGTTCGTGACCTCCCATAGTGGACAGGGGAGTTCTTACTGTGTCTTCTATCCCCCTATATATCTGTTTTCCAACTTGCTTTCTATAATAGATTGACAATCAACATATAGTTTGAGCACAGATAGCCATAAGCTCTTTATTAAAACGGAAGTCACCAACTGCAAGTAAACAGGAACTCTTTCTTAACAATAACACAAAAGGATAACAATGGGCGCTAATCGTAATAGTAATATCAGATACCCAAACATTGTATCGATATCGGTATCGATGATACTTTATTACATCCCTTCACCCTTAGTAAGGCATAATGACATTAAAATAATAAGAGAAATAAGGAACCGTCAATTATGGCAAATTATAGATTAATAATTATTTACAAATCCAACCTCTTTGGTGGAATAATTATTCTCTGTGACCTTCGAGGCACAATTTGACCTTGATTGAATGAGCTTCCCAATTGCTCTGAGTTCCTAGTTTGGCTGTTAGTGTTAGCATTAGTTGGCGCGCAAGTAGGTCCAACATTAAGAGGATCACCAGTGCCTTCAGTGGTTGAACCAACTGATTGTGCAGGTGGCTTGCCTGATGTGAAGCGCTGATCTCTCGGTGGACTGTCAGTACACTGAAACTCATTGTGTGGGTTTATGTCAGATGGTACAACTCTAATTTGATCTTGGTGTCTTCTCTCAATGACACCATTATCTGTTTGGACTCGAAATGAAACAGGACCTGTTGCTTTGATAATTGTACCAGGTACCCAATTCTCTTTACTAGAGTAATTTCTAACAAATACTGTATCATCAACATCTATCTCCCTATCGCGAGAAGTTTCATCATGATAATACTTTTGGGCATTTTGTTTTTGCATAACTGACTGCTGAACTGATGGGTGCAGGAGGTCCAGGTGTGTCTTTAGTTTTCTACCCATTAGTAACTCAGATGGTGTCACTCCTGTGGTGACATGAGGTGTGGTTCGATATTTAGTTAGGAATCTGCTAACTTTCTCTCTTACAGTGGTAGCACCTTTTGCACTCATTTTGACCATTGCTGTTTTGAATGTACCCACAGCACGTTCAGCTAATCCATTACTAGCGGGTGATATGGAGAGCAAGTTATATGTTTGATACCATTAGCATTACAAAACATTTGGAATTCATAACTAGTGAAGGTAGGACCATTGTCCGAGACCAAGGTATTCGGCAAACCATGTGTTGAAAAGATTTCTCGTAGCTCTGCAATAGTGTCACGAGCTGTGATAGTGCTCATAAGCTTTACTTCGAGCCACTTAGAGTGGGCATCCACTAAGATTAGAAACATTTTGTTAAGAAAAGGACCTGCAAAGTCAATGTGTAATCTAGACCAGGGTTCATTTGGCCAATCCCAATTATACAAGGATGCTTTGGCTGGATTACGAGCATTCTTTTGACAGTCATAACACTCTTTGACAAAGGTTTCAATGTTCGAATCCAGATGTGGCCACCAGAACCATGAGCGAGCTAACGCGTTCATTTTAGACGCACCAAGATGAGTGTCGTGTAACATGATTAACACCTGATTTCGCAAAGCAAGGGGAATGATTACTCTTGTACCCCACAAAATACAATTATGCTCTAGACTCAATTCATTTTCCCTCAATTTGTAAGGCTTTAACTGTTCATTAGTTACAGTTTCTGGCCATCCATCCCTACAATATTGATAGACAGTATTCAAAACAGTATCATTCACAATAGCATTGGCAATATCATGATAACTAATAGGGGAATTGTCAATCACGTTGAACAACATATCAATGTCTTCAGGTACAAAAAGTTCAGTCTTGTCAGCAAGTGGTAGTCGAGAAAGGCCATCGGCACAATTCTTTGGACCAGGTATATACTCCAGCTTATAATCATAGGTGGCAAGTGTGATCGCCCATCTTTGAAGGCGAGCTGATGCATGTTCAGGCAAAGGTTTGGCTTCTCCTAGTAATCCCAAAAGTGGCTTATGATCCGTACGAATAACTACACGATTACCAAAAATAAACTTATGGAACTTCTTGACACCAAATAACACCGATAGTGCCTCCCTATCCAATTGTGAATATTTAGCTTCAGCCTGATTGAGTGAACGACTAGCATAAGCAATTGGCCTTTCATTATTTTCACTATCTAAATGAGCTAATATTGCTCCAACCCTGTGGGAGGAAGCATCACACGTAAGAATAAGCTTTTTTGTAGGATCAAAATGACATAGGATTTGATCAGATGATAACATTAATTTCACTTTTTGAAAAGAATCTTCCTGTTGACTGCTCCAATGCCATTTGGCATTTTTACGAAGAAGCATGTAGAGGGGAGCGAGGGTATGAGACAAATGTTTCATGAATTTTGAATAGTAATTCACGAATCCTAGAAATGCCTGCAGTTGCTGAACGTTGTTAGGATGGGGTGCTTCGTATATTGCTCGTACCTTTTCAGGCTGAGGACGTAAACCATGCGATGATAGGCGATATCCTAAGAAGTTGATTTCTGGCTTCAGAAATTGACATTTTTCTCGTCGAATACGTAATCCTTTCTCGTTGATGAGTCGTAGAACTTTATCCAAGGTAGCGAGATGCTCTTGGTCATTTTGACCAGTAATGTAGACATTGTCGAAGTAGACACACACGCCTGGTATGTCTTGAAACAGGGTTTCCATGACAGATTGGAAGATTCCTGGACTGGCAGAAATACCGAAACAGAGTCGTTCATATTGGAAGAGTCCTTTGTGGGTATTGATTGTAGTGAGTTGTCGAGAACTTGGATCTAGATTGAGTTGCGTATAGGCATGTGTAAAATCTAGCTCAGTGAATTTGTCACCATGTGATAATTTTATAGCGAGGTCTTCGATTCTTGGTATTGGGTGATTGTTTTCGTGAATGGCTTTATTTATTGTGACCTTGTAGTCACCACAGATTCTGACAGTATTGTCTTTCTTTAAGACTGGAACAATGGGCGTTGCCCATTCCGACGTTGAAACCTTTTTTATAATGTTCTCGTGTTGTAAGCGTTCGAGCTCGTTTTCTATCTTTTGCCGCATGGCAAATGGTTGTTGTCTACATTTGATGAATTTTGGAGTTGCATTATCTTTTAAATAGATTTTGACTTCACGATCATTCAATAATCCAGTGCCTTGAAAAACGTTGTTGTTTCGATCTAACACCTCGTCAAGAGTTTGTTGGTTCTCAATTGAGAATAAAGATGACCAATTGAGCTTAAAATGATGAAGCCAGTCCCTTCCCATTAAGGGAGGACCGTTACCCTCAACTATAAGGAGTGGCAGGTTCGCAGTTTGCTTATCATACTGCACATTAACAATTGTTTCTCCAACAATTTTGACATCTTGGCCTGTGTAGGTGGTTAGTGATTTCGATGACTTATCAAGTTTAGAGTTAACTAGATTTTCAAAGTCATTCTTGGTCATTACACTACATGACGCACCAGTATCAAGGTGGAACACAATGTTTTTATTGTTAATGAGGAGGGGAACCGAAATAGGGGGCCTTTTGTTTGGGGAATTCACAATAAAAAGTTCAAAATTATGCTCTGGGGGGCTTTCTTCATGCTGGGTGGTCAAATTATCTTCATTCAACAGGTGATTTTGATGGCGCTATTTTGCTGTAGGCGCTGGTTTTTTTGTCGATTGTATTTGCGATCTGCACATTTTTGCAATGTGACCCACTTTTTGACATTTATGGCAGGTTGTATGATTTGAATTTACACTGGAATTGGGTATGAGGGCCGCCGCACCGATGACACGATTTAGAAGTCGCTGATGAAGCATGTGATTTGCTCATGGTACTGAACGATCTTGAAGGTTGCTGATAAGAATTTCTGGACGTAGAAAAATGGACAGTTTCACCCTTCTGAAGTTGATGTGCACTATCTCTTGTTTGATGAATAGAGAGGGCAATGTCCATGGCTTTGTCGATAGTAAGATCATGCTCAACAAGAAGTTTTCGTTGAATCTGAGCATCGTTAATACCGGTCACAAACTTTTCGCAAAGACGTTCATTTAGAGTTTCTCGAAACTGGCAGTGCTCCGCAATGCTCCGCAGGGCAGCACAATACTGTTGGATTGATTCGTTCGGCTGACGATTTCTTCCTTCAAACTTAGCTCGCTGCAGGAATTTAGGATTAGGTGGAGGTGGGGAGTGGAAGTTCTTTAGCAGCATGCAAAGTTCTTCAAATGATTTATCTGCAGGCGAGTTTGGTTGGCACAGATCTTTCAATATTCTAAATTGTTTGGGGCCTACTACTGTTAGTAGCACAGCAGCTTGCTTTTTATCTGATTCTATGTCATTTGCCATGAAATAGAACTTAAGATGTTCCAAGTAGTCCACAATGGATGTCCCTTCCACAAATTCTGAGATGGTCCCAATGGTAGCCATTATTTTGGTTTAATTTACGTAATCAATAAAAATATTTGAATAATTACTTATCTGGCTCTTTTAAGAATTAATACGTAGCACTTCGGCTCTAGATGACTTTATCTCGTCGCCATTTATAATAGATTGACAATCAACATATTGTTTGAGCACAGATAGCCATAAGCTCTTTATTAAAACGGAAGTCACCAACTGCAAGTAAACAGGAACTCTTTCTTAACAATAACACAAAAGGATAACAATGGGCGCTAATCGTAATAGTAATATCAGATACCCAAACATTGTATCGATATCGGTATCGATGATACTTTATTACACTTTCTGTCTTTGTCTTGGAATGAGATTATTTGGTTTTGTCCAGGCCCTGGTCGGATGCCTTTGCTGAGAGGGAAACAGTCAAATGTATAGATATAGTTTTGGGAGATGATATTTTTTTCTTTCTAAATCATCTTGGGTATGACTATTATATTTTGTTTACATATTATTTATGTTTTGTAAACATTTGAGTGTATTCCTCTTAGTAGGGGCCTGTGCTTGTGTCAGGATGAGACATGTAGGTGATCTCAAACTAAGTACTTTGATGATATGTTCTTGGAATCTACATCTGTTCCCTATTTGAACCAATTCCCCTTTGTCTTACCTTTTCTTGGCTTGGGTGCCTTAATTGTAATTATAGAACTTTTTACTTTCCCATTTTCTTCCTTTTTTACTGGCGCTGATATTACCTGAATGTGTTGCAAGCGCCTTAAAACCCTAAAAAGCAAAAACAAACAAATGTCTATCCTTGTCTTGGAATGAGGATGAGATTATTTGGTTTTGTTCTGGCTCTAGAACTGTTGTTTTAATCATTCTCACATTAAAGGTGGGGTTCCTGGCCTCCCATAGTGGGCAGGGAGGTACTTACTGTGTCTTCTATCCCCCTATATCTGTTGTCCAACTTGCTTTCTATCTTTGTCTTGGAATGAGATTACGTGGTTTTGTCCTGGATCTAGCCGGATACACTGGCTGAGAGGGAAACAGTCGAATGTATAGTTATAGTTTTGGGAGATGATATTTTTTCCCTTGTAAATCATCTCTCTGTTGTGTATTATTGTTAGATTTTTTGTTTTTAATTTATAATGTAAGCATTTGAGTGTATTCCTTTTAGTAGGGACCTGTGCTCGTTTCTTGATGAGACTGTAAGGCAATGTGATCTCATACTAAGTACATCGATGGCATGCCCTTGGAATCTACACCAATTCCCTATTTGTATCATTCCTCTTTGTCTTCCCTTTTCTTGGGTGCTTTAATTGTAATTCTAGAACTTTTAACTATCCTATTTTCTTCCTTTTTACTGGCGCTGATATAACCTTAATGTGTTGCAAGCGCCGTAAAACCCTTAAAAACAAAAACAGTAAATGCAATTTTAAAAAATAATCGAAATTCTGGGGGGGGGGGGGGGGGGGGGTTTTCCCCGATCTCCCATAGTGGACAGGCTTGGTGGGGTTCCTTGACCTCCCATAGTGGGCAGGCTGGGTGGGGTTCCTTGACCTCCCATAGTGGGCAGGCTAGGTGGGGTTCCTTGACCTCCCATAGTGGACAGGCTTGGTGGGGTTCCTGACCTCCCATATTGGACAGGCGTGGTGGGGTTCCTTGACCTCCCATAGTGGGCAGGCTGGGTGGGGTTCCTTGACCTCCCATAGTGGGCAGGCTAGGTGGGGTTCCTTGACCTCCCTTAGTCGGCAGGCAAGGTGGGGTTCCTGACCCCCCATAGTGGGCAGGGAGATACTTGCTTTGTTTTTTATCCCTCTGTATCTTGTCTGTTTTAAAATTGCTGTCTACATTTGAGTGTATTCCTCTTAGTGGGGACCTGTGCTCTTGTCTGGATGAGACTTTTAGGTGATCACAAACTAAGTACACTGATAGTGTGCTCTTGGAATCTACAACTGTTGCCTATTTGAACCAATTCTCCTTTGTTTGCCTTATTCTTTGATGCTGCTTTACTTGTAATTCTAAAACTTTTTACTATCCCATTTTCTTCCTTTTTACTGGCGCTGATATTACCTTAATGTGTTGCAAGCGCCGTAAAACCCTTAAAAACAAAACAATCATTCGTCTGTAATGTTTCATTTTTTCATCCTGTTTTGTTGATAAAGGGGAAAGCCGAAACGTACACGTCATCTGTTTTCGTTTATTAGATTGAAGCTTGCATTCGATTTCACGGTTATTTATTTGTTGGATTGGCATGACGTTTTTTTTGGGGGGAAAATCCGGAAAATGGTCAGTAAAAAGAGGATTAATCATTCCGACATGATACCATTTCGAGACGATGGGTCACAATTGTTGTAGATTGTTCGTAAACAACGTCATAAATCCCGGAGAAGGGATTTGGTATCTTCCTTGGAGATTCATCAAGATGGACACCAAGGGAGGTGACTATATTATTATCATTATACCCACTAGCTAAATGAGGATACAAGGGGAGGTTATCGTAGATGAAGTGATTTAGTGAACTCGCAAAGTCAGTCAGAGTTGTATTTCACCTCGCCGTGCTCCCGTTTGTTGTTGTTGTTGTTTGAAAGGAAAATAATTTAAAACGATGGGTCTTATCAGAACACTGTTGTTGTTGTTGTTGTTGTTGTTCATTTTGGTCAGAAAACTTCATTCTCAGAGCTATATCAGGGGCAGCGTGGCTCAGTGGTACGATCTTTGCTTCCTACCCGAAAGGTACTGAGTTCAATCACTCGCCGCTGCGTTGTGTGGCCTTGAGCAAGTCACTTCGCCCTAGCTCACTTTGCGGCGCTGCTCTGCGGCTGACGCCTGAATAGACCCTAAAGACAAATTTTCCCTTGGGGATGAATAAAGGGAATTTTATTCATTTTATTTTTATTTTATTTTTTTATTTATATCTTGCACTATTACTAGTTCATGCGCCCCCATTTTTCAAGTAAGCGGGCCATTCCGCGCGATGGATCAAACCCGAAACGTGAGCATTTAAATAGCGCAATATCCAGAAACCGTGCTAAATGCGTTTTACAAGGGGTCCCCAACATTAATGTAGAACATGCAGGACGTCATATAAACGCCTTTAAGGGGGGTAGCACACTTTATATTTTCGATTGAGACAAAGCTGTGATTGGCCGGAGTACGCCGAGAGAGCGGGACTCGAACCCATGAGCTATCGGTCTTGAAGTGTGTGTGTGTCTGTGTGTTATACCACCAGACTACAAAGCCGCATGGTTATCAAAATGTTACAACATAATATACTTTTACGATCACCGGCTTCAGGCAGCCCCTACCGTTTTCAAGTTCAAGAATCTTATTCTTATACTATTATTATTGGCGTGTTGTAAATTTTTGGCCTTGGACTCACAACACACCTAAATTAGGCCGTAGGGTACGATCCGAGAAGTAGGCATCTAGCTTGACAATATTGTGTCCATAGGAAAGATATTCTTTTATTCAAGTTCCTCTGTTCATTCAGCAATGGTCGGGTTATTACGTCTGTTAGTGTTAGATAAGGCGGAAAGTAATTTATGATAGATTAACCCCCTCCTTACCAACTACAGGAAAATTGTCACATTCGTTACGATACAACCAACATTGTTCTTATTCAAATTTCTCTTGTACATCATAAAATTTTAAGAAAATGAACAGTGTGTTGTAGAGCATGTTTTGCTACAGGAAATTATCTATCGCAATAACTTTACTGCTATTGTGTTTGAGTTGAAAAAAAATATATTTTTGTGTTAGTAAGTTTTGAACTTTTGGGGAAAATCCTCAAAACCGCTGGTAAGGAGATGGTTAATGTCCAAGTTAAAGGATAGCAAGGAATTATTACCGTTGGCTTAACGTTATAGAACCGGGAAAATCCCTAACTAATAGAGTGACGTCGGCTGCATTATATTATGTTAATATCTTTGTAGGCCTTGTTAAATTATGTTAAGATTTCGGAACCTACCAAGTCGAAACAAACGATTGACTGGCATACAAGGGGAGGTAATTAGGGAAATTCCTTGGAGTAATCAAATCTACTGCTCTACGTAGGAGGGAAGAATGGGGGAAATTGGTGAACATGCAATATGGATTATTAAGGCATTGCTCCCAAACACACACACACACACACACACGCACGCGCGCGCGTATATATATATATATATATATATATATATATATATACACCAACAGATAGACTCTCGTCCTTACAAGCATAACAAACTCATTCGCGTGCTCTCTCTCCTCTCACTCACTCTCTCTCTCTCTCTCACTCCTCTCTCTATCTCCCCCCCCCCCCCCCTCTCTCTCTCTCCTCTCTCTCTCTCTCTCTCTCTCTCTCTCTATCTCTCTCTATCACACACACACACACACACACACATACAATGGGCATGTTCGGACACTGACATGATAACCACTGATTGTATGGGTTTGACGTCTTCCATGCAGCTATGAAAATACATTGAACAAGATATGAAGTGAGTAGAAAAGTAGAAAAGTGCCAGAAGACAATAGAGAATAACAATTTTTTTCGCGGCGGTGGTGGGGTTTGAACCTGCGACCTTATTGGTACGACAACTCCGCCTGGCAGGTGAGAGCGTGGCTCTACCGTGTGAGCTATCCACGAACACAAAAATAGTCGTTTCAAACCCAAGTCATTTCTAGATCCCTCTCTCACCCACTACTTGAGACCGCCGATTCGTTCGCACACCACCATCGCGAAGTAATTTTGACCATCAGTTAAGCTTAATAGCCAATATTCTCAACACAAACACATAACATAGAAACGATTGAGACATTGAGTATGCTCCGGTGTATGGGGTGAATTTTTAATTCAGAAAAATGAGTGGAGCAGGCACTTTATGGTGAGAGAGGGATCTAGAAATGACTTGGGTTTGAAACGACTATTTTTGTGTTCGTGGATAGCTCACACGGTAGAGCCACGCTCTCACCTGCCAGGCGGAGTTGTCGTACCAATAAGGTCGCAGGTTCAAACCCCACCACCGCCGCGAAAAAAATTGTTATTCTCTATTGTCTTCTGGCACTTTTCTACTCACTTCATATCTTGTTGTTACCAACAAAGTGCCTGCTCCACTCACTTTTCTGAATTAAAAATTCACCCCATACACCGGAGCATACTCAATGTCTCAATCGTTTCTATGTTATATGTTTGTGTTGAGAATATTGGCTATTAAGCTTAACTGCTGGTCAAAATTACTTCGCGATGGTGGTGTGCGAACGAATCGGCGGTCTCAAGAAGTGGGTGAGAGAGGGATCTAGAAATGACTTGGGTTTGAAACGAATATTTTTGTGTTCGTGGATAGCTCACACGGTAGAGCCACGCTCTCACCTGCCAGGCGGAGTTGTTGTACCAATAAGGTCGCAGGTTCAAACCAGTAGTATATAGTGAGCTGAATGACTAGAACCGGATTTAAAAGATGGATGTGGAGGATTGGTGTGATCGTTTTTTTTTACCTGCTAATCGATATTTTTAGATCTATTATGTATTGATTTTAGTTTGATTATGTATTTATAAGGACTCATTGTTATTATTTGTTATTGAATGTTTATTCAATTCCCATTTTGAGTTCGATTATATATCGAATGGTCAAATGCTTTATAATAAGTCCGTTTCGTACACCTGAGTCTAATGACTCATAGTTATTGATTAAATATACAATTATCTTATTGGCTATTAGATTGTATTTGACCTGGTTTTCTGATACTAAAGCTTATTGAAATCATTTGATTGGTTCTTTCAAACCTACAAGTTCAAATATCTAGTATCCGATTGGTTGTCATCATCTCTTATACCAATGTTTAGTTCTCATTCCGTTTGATTGATACTTTGGACGTTTTTTTTTTCTTCTTCTTATTTGTTAACTGTTAATACGCATTGTTTGTTTTGATCAGTAAGATGAGCGCGTGTGTTTATTGAGTGTTCGATTTGCCATCGATTATGTATCGAATGGTTAATTGCGTAATAATAGGGCTATACAGCTGATTGAATGGCTAAAAGGATCCTATCCCGGTGTTATTAGGTTCCGACTGGTTCAGCCGCGCCGCAGCACCGCAGCGCAAATTGAGGTCACGCAGTACAGTCCAAGGACTATAACGCTGAGCCGCGTTGTTCTTTTAAATTGGTTTCTTGCTCCTGAGTCTAATGACTTATTAATTTAATCAATTAAAAGTCCATTGATTCCCTCAAAGGTCAAAGGGCAAATAGCTCAGGCGTCAGCCGCACAGCAGCGCGGCAAAAAAAATAGGTCAAGGTCATTCAGAGCAGCTGAGTCTAATGACTTATAGTTATTGATTAAATATAGAATATCCCTTTCTTAATTCCCAATGGGAAATGTGTCTTTAGTGTCTAGTCCAAATGAAGACTGACATAACCAAGGCATCAGCCGCAGCTCAGCGCCGTAAAAATGAGGTAAAACAAGGTAACTTGTTAAATACCACGCAGCGTAACGGGTAGTCGAACTTGAAACCTTTAAGATACGAAGCAAAGACCACGCCGCTGGACCACGCTATCGTATAAGGAGTGTTTATTCAATTCCCAGGTCTGACTCCTGGACTTAGAACTATTTTTTATTTTAAAGAGAATTATTATAAACTTTCCATGACAAATATCTACAAATCTCATTAGCTTTTGAGCGTGTTTCCACACCCACATCTGGAACACATTTACCCTCCCTGCTTGAGAGTTCACAGGCTTTATCACCCTCTCGTGTTTATATTTAGATAAACCCGTTTTCAAACAACCTCGAAGATTAAATATCGTGAGAAACAGTCTTGGTATTCGTTTTCTTTCTTACAACTGCACCTGGTGGTTTATTTTACGTTAAAAGTCAAAACCCTACGTTCTGACTGCTTTTTAAAATTATTATTGTTATTTTTTTTTTTAGATGTTCTCTCGTTTAAATACTAGTTTGGAATACAGTTACATTATTATCACCAGTCTTCTGATCGATAGGATAAAAGTGCGCTACCTAACCTCTAGAAGGGAACATCAATTGGTAGAGCTCTCGCTTTACACACAAAAGGAGTGGGTTCGAGTTTGTTTGTTTTGTTTTGTTGTTTTTATTCCCTATCCATACAACACAATGATAAGGTAGCTAGGTCTGTTGGATCAAGCTGAAAGTACTTTTCGATAGTACATCTTTATTCCGTTCGTGTTATCACCCAATTGACAACGATGATTAGTTAACAGCGATCATCTCCAAGTGTAACCCCCTCCTTCTTCATATTTTACAGTCTAATTCTATAAATGGAATACAGCTGCTCTAAATAATTAGTTCGAGTTATTTAGTCATTCATCACAAGACTTCGCGAAAACGTTATAGAAAAAAAATACTATACTATCAACTTAAGTAACTGTGACCGTAATTTTGATTATCTCGCCTCATTGGACACTACATTCTAAATATCTCATTTTATTTTGTGTCACCTCGCCATTACCATCGCATCATGAATTTAAAATTTCTAGCATCAAAAAAAATAAATATTCCATTATTTAACTAAAAAAGATCTTGATATATACACATCTTCATTAAAAAATAATTATCACGCGTGTCCAATGATGCGACCGTAAAGATAATTTACCCACCAAACGAAGAAGAGATAAATCAAAGATAGTGCAGGGTGTAACAAATACGAGTACATTCTTTTCGTTTCAAGAAGTGAATCCAACACTGAAATTATGATGAACACTTTTATTCGATTCAGATTATTGTTAATAGAAAAACAGATTAAAGTAGATACCATGTCAGTCAAATCCCCTTTCTTCGTATTCCCCTCCTTTCTTTGAAAACGGATTTTAGAATCGATGATACTAAACGACTATTTTTCGAATTAACAAATTATGATCTGGACTTAATAAACCGTAATCACAGACACGTTAGTAGTTGCATTGTCCTGATTTGGTGATGTCTGTGAATCTTAAATACGAAAATGTCCGAAATAACACGATGTCACGCACAATTTTACTCGCGGTAATCAATGTTGATATATTTTTTTAATAATCATAGGTTCAAACTGACTTAAAATAGGTGTAATATCTCTATACAGATTTAATCATGAGAAGTTTTGTTTAATAGTTAAACGCCTTACCACTTATCAACGAAAGGGATCACCATATGAAATCGACACATGGTTAATTGGTGAATTTAGAAACAAAGTGTCTGTTTGCTGTCATCCTTGTCGTCTCAAACAATCAATTTTAAAGAATTATGTAGTTTTTCCAGTGATTTACTGTACTGGGATGGAAGAATTATCATGTATGGTTGTGTTGTTTTTTTTTTCTTGGGTCATTTTTCTAAAGCGGGTCTTGTAGTTTGTAATTTCCGTCTTAAATGCCATTTGCTTTATTTTTTAAAATAAGACGACGGAGAATTTTATTTAATGCAATTAAAGTAGGTCTCGTTCTTGTCTAGGTCTGGTAAAATAAATGAGATGACGTCATACACTTAATACAATCCCGTAGACAATGTTGATCTTGTAGAAACCTCCGGTATAGAGATTAGAACATGAATTCGAAATCAAGACGTTTTGGTATGGTAGTTAAACAATCTATCCATCGACCAATTAAAGCCTCTTCACTATGTGAATACGACTTGTAGATGGGTGCAATAGGAGGTGAATGTTTTCATTGAAATTTCACGTAGGATCAATTAAATAGAAATACGACCGATAAGCAATGTCCATGTGTCCACACGAGTTAAACCCAATATCATGTTGTACAGTCATATTCTCTTTACCCAATATCATTTTTGGAAACATTTTGATTGGGTTAATGTAAAATTTACATCTGAATCAAAACTAAAAAGAATTGGTGACAAAAGCTTTTGTAAAACTCCAACAACTTTTAACACACGGACTTATTTAACTTGGTTGCTTTTTAATAAAAAATATTCTTGTCTGATATAATACTTGTACCCGTCATTTTCTTCATGCGGCGGGTTTCGTGTTTTGTATCATGGACTTGAATTTTTTTTCGCAGCAAGAAATAAATAAATGAAACACAACAATCATTACAATACACAATATTGATTGATCAATTACTTAATACAATTACATGTCCTTGCCAAGTTACTCACTTCGTGAAATAGATTTTGATGAAAAAAAAATGAAAAGACAATTCCATCACTTCATGTCCTATATTATGGTTATCATACCAAGACATAACCTAATTGAAAATGTAACAAAAATTTTTTGTAGGAATAGTAAATTTTATAAACCAGGTATACATTATCTCTATTTATGACATTAAACCATGAATGTTTTTAACGCACATTTTCAGGGTTTGACACTATATTTACTGTACTTCTCCAGTAACATTGTCGAAGTTTTTAGATATTTGATACCACAACACTTTTAGATAACAGCTGGTGTTTTTTCCTCAAATTTTATCGATCTGAGCAGATATATATATTTTATCCCAGTGAAACGCTGTCCTAACAGCTGCTATATTTTTTTAAGATGATAACTCAAATGATCAGTAACACCCAATGTGTAAGACGTAGACGTGCAGTCTTTTAGTCGGTAGTGTAATATCATACAAAAACATCTGTCAAATGCGTAGTAATACCTAATGGCGATTTACAAGACGGTCAAAATTTATTAAATAAAAGTTTTCAGGACAGAATATATCAATTGAACCTAAGAAATTAATTTTTTTCAAAGCCAAAATGTGTGATGTAATTGATTTTTTAAGCTAAAATTTATGAAATATAAACTCGATAGCAAAAATTTATCTAACCAAAACATTTGAAGTAAAACATTGTTGGCTAAAAATGTGAAGTTAAAGTTTTCTTACCAACATTTGGGAAGTAATCATTTTCAGGTCAAAGTTTATGAAATACAAACTGTATGACAAAAATGTATGAAACTAAAGTTTTTTTTTATCGAAATAGTGTCTGGTGAAAAAAATAAATAAATAAAAATTGAAACTTTTGTGGTCAAAATGAGTGAAGTAAAAGATTTTTCGACCAAAATTTATAAAATAAAAGTATGCTTGTAAAAATGTATGAAATGAATACTTTCTATCCAAAATCTATGCAATGAAATGTTTTTAGACCAAAATGTTTGTAGTAGTAGTATCTTGATAAAGTTTATGAATAAAGTATTATTTCTAACAAAAATATGTGAAGCAATAATTTTCCGACCAAATTGTCTGAAATGGACGTTTTCCAATCAAAATGTGAAAAGTAATAATGTTCTGACCCAATTATGAAATGAAAATTTTCTGTCAAAAATTGTATGAAATTAAATTTTTCTGGTCGAAATGTGTAAAGTAAAAGTTTTCTGACCAAAATATAATAATATTATGACCAACGGTTATGAGATCAGAATACATATTCTCTCCAAATTGTCATTCTATCAAAAAATTGTATGAAATTTAATTTTCTAATCAAAATGTGTGAAGTAAAAGTTTTCTGGTTAAAAATTGTATGAACGTTTGCCAGCAAAAATGTATGAATGTTTTCTGGCCAAATATATGAAGTAAACAATTTTTTAGGGGGTCAAAAATTATATATTTAGAATATTCTTTTGACAAAATTGTAGAAACGTCAAAACCACTGAAATAAAAGTTTTCAGGATAAATTGTATTAACGAAATTTTCCAGGCAAAATTTTGCGAAGTAACATTTGTCTGACCAAAAGATGTAAAGTATACTTTTTCTGACCAAAATGTGAGAAAATAAAATGTTTTCTACTAGAACTTCATAAGGTAAATGAAACTTTTTTTTGGACAAAACGTGTGTAGTAATAGTTTTTCTGTAAATGTATTGTATCATAAATTATTGAAACCGTTACAAAATAAAAGACTTTTCCATGTCTTTCGCTTTTTGAGGCCTTCTCGAGGATTTGACAAAGGCAGAAAGTTTTGAATTTTCAAAGTGCTGACTACTTACCCTGCAGAATTACCATCGACAGAGTAGAGACATAGCAGATATGACTGGTGATCCTATATTATTACAGACAGAAGCAGAGATGTCCTACAATTGTTGTAGAGGTGCGATGTCGGATACGACACCAAAGTTTTGCCATAATTTTCAATTTTATTTTGTTACCATTAAAGTATAACGTTTTCAATCGTCCTTCTAAAATTATCAATGACATGATTAATGTCGATCCCACAAAGGTTATGAGTAAACCTTTGTTCTTCTCCCCGGCAGGGGCCAAATAACCTCAACTACAGGCGTGCGGGCTATCCTTGAACAAGACAGTTCAAACCCTAGTTCAACCTATTTCAAAAAAAAAAAAAATACTCCTTACAAAACCTAAATGGTTTCGGAAGAGTTTATTCAAAACCTGCAGTTGAAGTTCAATCTTCTCTGTTTCACTCTTTTAGCTCCGAAAGTCGATGGAATCACTTCGTAGTTTAGTAAACCAAAACCAAAATCAAAACCAAAACCAAGGTCAATGTCACCCAAAAGATAAGATAAGGGATATGAAATAGAAATCTCACCAAAACGTGTAAGATTCGAACTATTTCCAATGAAAAAACAGTTTACCAAACCTGCATTTGAATTGCAACCCTCTCTTTTACACTGTTATAGCTCCAAAGGTCGCTTGAATTACTTAGTAGTTTAGTAAACCAAAACCAAAACCAACCCAAAAGATAAAATTAGGGTAATAAAGTGCTAGACGTCCACCCAAAATGAGTGGAGTAAAAATTTTCTCGCAAAATACAGGAAACAAAAGTGATCTGACAAAAATACCAAAATAGAAGTTTTCTAACCAATTACGTGTGAAGTAAAATTTTCTTGATAAGAAAATTGTAAAGTTAGAGTTTAAGTTTTCTGGTCAAAATTTATGAAATAAGACTGTTCTGTTCAAAATCTATGAAATTTAGTTTTATAATGAAAAAGAATTAATGAAATGAAGACTGTACACGCTAAAATGTATGAGAAAAAATATTCTGAACAAAATGTTTGAAATGAAAGTTTTCATGATAAATTTAATTGCGTAATATTTTATATCTGAATAATATATATGTACATAACGTTTATAGCTAAATTTTATGAACTAGTTTTTTGTTGTTGCTTTTTTTTTTATTCTAATGTGTGAAGTAAAAGTTTTGGGCCCCAAAAAATATTGTAAAGTAAAAGCAAAAGTTTTTCTGGCCAAATTGTGTACAATATAAATTTCCTGGCCAAAATTGATGAAATGAAAATTTTCTGTCCATATAATGTATGAAACGTTATCTTTCTGGTCAAAATGTATGAAGTAACGGTTTTCCGGGTAAAACACATGAATTAAAAGTTTGCTTGCAAAAATGTGTACAATAAAAGTTTTCTGGCTAAAGTATATAAAGTAACATTTTTCTGGCTAAAATGTACGATGTAGCGGTTTTCAGGACAAAATTTGTGAAGTTAAAGTTTCATAGCCCGAAATGTGTTATATAAATTATCAGTCAAAAAAACCTGTGAAATAAAAATTTTAGGGTCAAAATTTAGGAAATTAAATTTTTCTAGCCAAAATGTATGAAATGTAAGGGTTTTTTTTTTACCAAAATGTGTATAATAGAAATTTGTTGCTATGATAAAATCAATGTTTTGTGTGTGTCTCTGTGTATGTGTGTGTGTGTGTGTGTGTGTGTGTTTCCCCCAAAAAATTATGAAATGCACGTGTTCTCGTCCTCAACGCAAAACAATTTCTTGTCAAAATTATAAAATAAATGTTTTCAAGCCAAAATATATAAATTGAAAGTTTTCTGACCAATGTAGATAATTGAAGTAATATATTTTTGGTCAAAGTAATTGAAGTAAAAGTTTTCTGGCAAAATATATATGAAATGAAAGTTTTCCGGTCGATATATTTGAGATAAAAGTTTTCTTGTCAATATGTGTTTAGTAATATTTTGATGACAAGATTAATGGGGTTTGTATTTTTTTAACCCAAATTTATGAAAAGAAAGTTTTCTAACCCAAAAGGCGAAGAGAAATCTTTTTCTGGTCAAATCGTATAACATCAGTTTTCTGACCAAAATGTTTGATATGAAAGTTTTCTAGTCAAAATATTCCAAGTCAAAGTTTGTTGGGTTTTTTTTTATTTATTTCTTTTTTTTTTAAATTTGTTTATCATTTTTTTTTTTGCTGTTTCTTTCGAAATATTTATCTATTTATATATTTATTTTTCATTTGTTTTTTGTTTTGTTTTGATTTTTCTTTTGTCCCAAAATACATAAAGTAAAAGTTAGCTGGTCAAAATATATGAAATTTAAAAAAAATCTGATTGAAGTCCGTGAAATAAACTTTTCTGGTCAAAATATAGGTTACTAGCGATTTTTGATGTTTCTTTAATAAAGCAGGTGGTCGGTTAACGAGGTCAAGAGATTTTCTTAAAGATCATTTGAAACCGCCATTTTGACCAGAAAAGTTTATTTCACGTACTTCAATCAGATTTTTTTTGGCGGTTTCAAATGATCTTTAAGAAAATCTCTTGACCTCGTTAACCGACCACCTGCTTTATTAAAGAAACATCAAAAATCGCTAGTAACCTATATTTTGACCAGAAAAGTTTATTTCACGTACTTCAATCAGATTTTTTTTAAATTTCATATATTTTGACCAGCTAACTTTTACTTTATGTATTTTGGGACAAAAGAAAAATCAAAACAAAACAAAAAACAAATGAAAAATAAATATATAAATAGATAAATATTTTGAAAGAAACAGCAAAAAAAAAAATGATAAACAAATTTAAAAAAAAAAGAAATAAATAAAAAAAACCCAACAAACTTTGACTTGGAATATTTTGACTAGAAAACTTTCATATCAAACATTTTGGTCAGAAAACTGATGTTATACGATTTGACCAGAAAAAGATTTCTCTTCGCCTTTTGGGGTTAGAAAACTTTCTTTTCATAAATTTGGGTTAAAAAAAAAACAAACCCCATTAATCTTGTCATCAAAATATTACTAAACACATATTGACAAGAAAACTTTTATCTCAAATATATCGACCGGAAAACTTTCATTTCATATATATTTTGCCAGAAAACTTTTACTTCAATTACTTTGACCAAAAATATATTACTTCAATTATCTACATTGGTCAGAAAACTTTCAATTTATATATTTTGGCTTGAAAACATTTATTTTATAATTTTGACAAGAAATTGTTTTGCGTTGAGGACGAGAACACGTGCATTTCATAATTTTTTGGGGGAAACACACACACACACACACACACACACATACACAGAGACACACACAAAACATTGATTTTATCATAGCAACAAATTTCTACTATACACATTTTGGTAAAAAAAACCCCTTACATTTCATACATTTTGGCTAGAAAAATTTAATTTCCTAAATTTTGACCCTAAAATTTTTATTTCACAGGTTTTTTGACTGATAATTTATATAACACATTTCGGGCTATGAAACTTTAACTTCACAAATTTTGTCCTGAAAACCGCTACATCGTACATTTTAGCCAGAAAAATGTTACTTTATATACTTTAGCCAGAAAACTTTTATTGTACACATTTTTGCAAGCAAACTTTTAATTCATGTGTTTTACCCGGAAAACCGTTACTTCATACATTTTGACCAGAAAGATAACGTTTCATACATTATATGGACAGAAAATTTTCATTTCATCAATTTTGGCCAGGAAATTTATATTGTACACAATTTGGCCAGAAAAACTTTTGCTTTTACTTTACAATATTTTTTTGGGGCCCAAAACTTTTACTTCACACATTAGAATAAAAAAAAAAGCAACAACAAAAAGCTAGTTCATAAAATTTAGCTATAAACGTTATGTACATATATATTATTCAGATATAAAATATTACGCAATAAAATTTATCATGAAAACTTTCATTTCAAACATTTTGTTCAGAATATTTTTTCTCATACATTTTAGCGTGTACAGTCTTCATTTCATTAATTCTTTTTCATTATAAAACTAAATTTCATAGATTTTGAACAGAACAGTCTTATTTCATAAATTTTGACCAGAAAACTTAAACTCTAACTTTACAATTTTCTTATCACGAAAATTTTACTTCACACGTAATTGGTTAGAAAACTTCCATTTTGGTATTTTTGTCAGATCACTTTTGTTTCCTGTATTTTGCGAGAAAATTTTTACTCCACTCATTTTGGATCGACGCCTAGCACTTTATTACCCTAATTTTATCTTTTGGGTTGGTTTTGGTTTTGGTTTACTAAACTACTAAGTAATTCAAGCGACCTTTGGAGCTATAACAGTGTAAAAGAGAGGGTTGCAATTCAAATGCAGGTTTGGTAAACTGTTTTTTCATTGGAAATAGTTCGAATCTTACACGTTTTGGTGAGATTTCTATTTCATATCCCTTATCTTATCTTTTGGGTGACATTGACCTTGGTTTTGGTTTTGATTTTGCTTTTGGTTTACTAAACTACGAAGTGATTCCATCGACTTTCGGAGCTAAAAGAGTGAAACAGAGAGGATTGAACTTCAACTGCAGGTTTTGAATAAACTCTTCCGAAACCATTTAGGTTTTGTAAGGAGTATTTTTTTTTTTTTGAAATATGTTGAACTAGGGTTTGAACTGTCTTGTTCAAGGATAGCCCGCACGCCTGTAGTTGAGGTTATTTGGCCCCTGCCGGGGAGAAGAACAAAGGTTTACTCATAACCTTTGTGGGATCGACATTAATCATGTCATTGATAATTTTAGAAGGACGATTGAAAACGTTATACTTTAATGGTAACAAAATAAAATTGAAAATTATGGCAAAACTTTGGGTGTCGTATCCGACATCGCACCTCTACAACAATTGTAGGACATCTCTGCTTCTGTCTGTAATAATATAGGATCACCAGTCATATCTGCTATGTCTCTACTCTGTCGATGGTAATTCTGCAGGGTAAGTAGTCAGCACTTTGAAAATTCAAAACTTTCTGCCTTTGTCAAATCCTCGAGAAGGCCTCAAAAAGCGAAAGACATGGAAAAGTCTTTTATTTTGTAACGGTTTCAATAATTTATGATACAATACATTTACAGAAAAACTATTACTACACACGTTTTGTCCAAAAAAAAGTTTCATTTACCTTATGAAGTTCTAGTAGAAAACATTTTATTTTCTCACATTTTGGTCAGAAAAAGTATACTTTACATCTTTTGGTCAGACAAATGTTACTTCGCAAAATTTTGCCTGGAAAATTTCGTTAATACAATTTATCCTGAAAACTTTTATTTCAGTGGTTTTGACGTTCCTACAATTTTGTCAAAAGAATATTCTAAATATATAATTTTTGACCCCCTAAAAAATTGTTTACTTCATATATTTGGCCAGAAAACATTCATACATTTTTGCTGGCAAACGTTCATACAATTTTTAACCAGAAAACTTTTACTTCACACATTTTGATTAGAAAATTAAATTTCATACAATTTTTTGATAGAATGACAATTTGGAGAGAATATGTATTCTGATCTCATAACCGTTGGTCATAATATTATTATATTTTGGTCAGAAAACTTTTACTTTACACATTTCGACCAGAAAAATTTAATTTCATACAATTTTTGACAGAAAATTTTCATTTCATAATTGGGTCAGAACATTATTACTTTTCACATTTTGATTGGAAAACGTCCATTTCAGACAATTTGGTCGGAAAATTATTGCTTCACATATTTTTGTTAGAAATAATACTTTATTCATAAACTTTATCAAGATACTACTACTACAAACATTTTGGTCTAAAAACATTTCATTGCATAGATTTTGGATAGAAAGTATTCATTTCATACATTTTTACACGCATACTTTTATTTTATAAATTTTGGTCGAAAAATCTTTTACTTCACTCATTTTGACCACAAAAGTTTTAATTTTTATTTATTTATTTTTTTCACCAGACACTATTTCGATAAAAAAAAAACTTTAGTTTCATACATTTTTGTCATACAGTTTGTATTTCATAAACTTTGACCTGAAAATGATTACTTCCCAAATGTTGGTAAGAAAACTTTAACTTCACATTTTTAGCCAACAATGTTTTACTTCAAATGTTTTGGTTAGATAAATTTTTGCTATCGAGTTTATATTTCATAAATTTTAGCTTAAAAAATCAATTACATCACACACATTTTGGCTTTGAAAAAAATTAATTTCTTAGGTTCAATTGATATATTCTGTCCTGAAAACTTTTATTTAATAAATTTTGACCGTCTTGTAAATCGCCATTAGGTATTACTACGCATTTGACAGATGTTTTTGTATGATATTACACTACCGACTAAAAGACTGCACGTCTACGTCTTACACATTGGGTGTTACTGATCATTTGGGTTATCATCTTAAAAAAATATAGCAGCTGTTAGGACAGCGTTTCACTGGGATAAAATATATTATCTGCTCAGATCGATAAAATTTGAGGAAAAAACACCAGCTGTTATCTAAAAGTGTTGTGGTATCAAATATCTAAAAACTTCGACAATGTTACTGGAGAAGTACAGTAAATATAGTGTCAAACCCTGAAAATGTGCGTTAAAAACATTCATGGTTTAATGTCATAAATAGAGATAATGTATACCTGGTTTATAAAATTTACTATTCCTAAAAAAAAATTTTGTTACATTTTCAATTAGGTTATGTCTTGGTATGATAACCATAATATAGGACATGAAGTGATGGAATTGTCTTTTCATTTTTTTTTCATCAAAATCTATTTCACGAAGTGAGTAACTTGGCAAGGACATGTAATTGTATTAAGTAATTGATCAATCAATATTGTGTATTGTAATGATTGTTGTGTTTCATTTATTTATTTCTTGCTGCGAAAAAAAATTCAAGTCCATGATACAAAACACGAAACCCGCCGCATGTTGAAAATGACGGGTACAAGTATTATATCAGACAAGAATATTTTTTATTAAAAAGCAGCCAAGTTAAATAAGTCCGTGTGTTAAAAGTTGTTGGAGATTTACAAAAGCTTTTGTCACCAATTCTTTTTAGTTTTGATTCAGATGTAAATTTTACATTAACCCAATCAAAATGTTTCCAAAAATGATATTGGGTAAAGAGAATATGACTGTACAACATGATATTGGGTTTAACTCGTGTGGACACATGGACATTGCTTATCGGGTCGTATTTCTATTTAATTGATCCTACGTGAAATTTCAATGAAAACATTCACCTCCTATTGCACCCATCTACAAGTCGTATTCACATAGTGAAGAGGCTTTAATTGGTCGATGGATAGATTGTTTAACTACCATACCAAAACGTCTTGATTTCGAATTCATGTTCTAATCTTTATACCGGAGGTTTCTACAAGATCAACATTGTCTACGGGGATTGTATTAAGTGTATGACGTCATCTCATTTATTTTACCAGACCTAGACAAGAACGAGACCTACTTTAATTGCATTAAATAAAATTCTCCGTCGTCTTATTTTAAAAAATAAAGCAAATGGCATTTAAGACGGAAATTACAAACTACAAGACCCGCTTTAGAAAAATGACCCAAGAAAAAAAAAAAAAACAACACAACCATACATGATAATTCTTCCATCCCAGTACAGTAAATCACTGGAAAAACTACATAATTCTTTAAAATTGATTGTTTGAGACGACAAGGATGACAGCAAACAGACACTTTGTTTCTAAATTCACCAATTAACCATGTGTCGATTTCATATGGTGATCCCTTTCGTTGATAAGTGGTAAGGCGTTTAACTATTAAACAAAACTTCTCATGATTAAATCTGTATAGAGATATTACACCTATTTTAAGTCAGTTTGAACCTATGATTATTAAAAAAATATATCAACATTGATTACCGCGAGTAAAATTGTGCGTGACATCGTGTTATTTCGGACATTTTCGTATTTAAGATTCACAGACATCACCAAATCAGGACAATGCAACTACTAACGTGTCTGTGATTACGGTTTATTAACTCCAGATCATAATTTGTTAATTCGAAAAATAGTCGTTTGGTATCATCGATTCTTAAATCCGTTTTCAAAGAGAGGAGGGGAATACGAAGAAAGGGGATTTGACTGACATGGTATCTACTTTAATCTGAGAAGATCTGAGGACAGATCTGGTTGGAGGGACATGATCACCGATGTCTGCAACAGGCCTGGCACTTGATGATGATGCTGATTAAAATTTAATTTTTGAGGTGTCAATTATAACTATATTTTTATTGTTTCATATTGTTTCAATCTATTCATCATCTTGTTATCTGTTCCGAATTAAAAAGTTTGTTTTTGCATTTATTACATCAATTCAAATATGTTATTTTCCTCGACGATACAACAACGTCAAGTGATATTCAAACATAGATTTCGTATCAAGCACATCTTATGTCCTCCTTGTCGCTCGCCAACAGGAATCAATATTCTACAACAGACATCTTGCTTAATGTTATTGTGAAGTTTGTGTATTCGTCCATGTCGTCATCTCCTTACACCTTTGTAAGGGGTTAAATTATTTCTCATTTCAAATTTCACGTCCTCGTCCCAAGACAAGTTATTTTGTCAAGACTCGTCGACTTCCCCCTTGCTTCCACGACAATGTCTGCTGCTGTTGTACAATGTAGACTGAATGCTAAACTCTGATTAAACATCATTTCTTCAATTTGGTCAGAAAACATTTATTTCACATACTAGTCCATTAGAATGTTCCTCAATTAATCAACAAGTCTCAAATCCGACAGTTCTGTGAGGTCTCAGGTTTAAGAATTTTAGACAAATTGTGGGTTATTTCAAAAGATTCATAATATTTGAAATAAACGCTTCCTGGCCAAACAAGACCATTTATTATATTTTGTCGGAGTACGACAGAATTTATTTTGTCATTTATAATGTTGTAATGTAACATAATATTGGAATTCTCTGTCATAAAAATTTAAAAAAAACATTTTTTATGTTGCTTTTTCATGTTTGTTTTGTTGTTTGTTTTGTTGTTTATTTTTTATTTATTTATTTATTTATCTATTTATTATTTTTTTCTTTCTTTATTATTATTTTTTTTTTGGTATTTTCAAATCCCCAATATCTTTTTAGGACCAATATAATATTGTTATTTTCATAGGATAAGATTGTCCTGTCTGGGGCAGACGTGTCCTTATTTGCAGGTCTGATTACTCAAATTGTTATTAGCTCAATGGGATATACTCAGACCTTTAAAATAATATGTGTTCGTAGTCTAGGAAAAAATGATGCATACTCAACTTTTCCAGGAACGAATCCAACAGAGTACAATTATTACAAAGTGAATACTAAGCTGCAAGAAGCTCTGGACTTTAAAAAGGTATACGACGATAAATATAGAGAGTTCGAAGATGACGTC
The DNA here is from genome assembly GCF_034508935.2 of Berghia stephanieae. Taxonomy (NCBI): domain Eukaryota; kingdom Metazoa; phylum Mollusca; class Gastropoda; order Nudibranchia; family Aeolidiidae; genus Berghia; species Berghia stephanieae. The sequence goes on along the minus strand of NC_088360.1, from coordinate 146,461,983 downwards.
ACTCAGGTCTTTGTTATTGTTTTTTGCCTTCCGCGTTTATGAGTAATGCTCACTGAACTGTATTAACCCGACTATAATCGTTCATGGATACACACAGTTTTGTGTGTTGGTCCGTTATACTTCCTGATGGCAATGTTGTGAGTTTCTAAGCCAAGCGCATACTATCTATAACTGTTATCTTATTCGTTTTTGTAATATATTTTTTCAATGTATTATGAAGAGAATGTGACGCGCGAGCCTCAATAAAGAAGAAAATACGTGACAAGGAATGGTTCGAGGTTAAGACTGTTTAACCAATTAGAAAAAAAAATACAATTTAAGACAGAGGTTTCAACGGCTTTGAGATTGGACACCATGTGCAGATTTATGGTCTAGAAAAAAACAAATAAATAAAAATTGAGCTTTATATAGAGCATTTTCCACTAAATGTGCTCAAAGCGCTTTACAAGGGGTCCCTGGTCAACAGCAACATTTAACATGTAGAACGGGACATGACGCCTTTTAGGCGATATTACAATTATTCAGACAAAGACAACGCTGTTAACGGCTAGGTACTCATTTTACACCTGATTACGGTGAGAGAATGTGAGTGAAGAGCCTTTTCCAAGGACTCAACTATGCGCCGAGCGCGAGGCTCGAACTCAGGACCTTCCGATCCGAAAGCGGATGTCATACCACTAGACCACATAGCCACAGTCAGTATTCTGACACACGCCTTCAGATTGGTTGGGGCTATGCTTCGAGTACCTCTCTCTGGGTGGGGTTCGTGACCTCCCATAGTGTCTTCTATCCCCTATATCGGTTTTCCAACATGCTTTCTGTCTTTGTCTTGGAATGAGAGTTTTATCCTGGTCCTGGCTGAGAGGGAAACAGTCAAATGCATCGTTAGTTTTGGGAGATGATATTTTTTTCCTTGTAAATCATATCCCTGTTATGCACTGTATTATGTTTTCTTTATATAATATATGATTTGTAAAACATTTGAGTGTATTCTTATTAATGGTTGTGTCTGGATGAGACTTTTAGGTGATCTCAAACCAAATACTTTGAGAGTGTGTTCTTGGAATCTACATCTGATTCCTATTTGAACCAATTCCCCTTTGTCTTACCTTTTCTTGGGTGCTATAATTGTAATTTTATAACTTTTTACCATCCCGTTATTTTTCCTTTTCACTGGCGCTGATATGACCTTAATGTGTTGCAAGTGCTGCAAAACCCTTCAAAACAAAAACAAGTTCCGCTCTGGATGGAGCAAATTTGAGGCCTTAGTAATAGTAGTATCGTTCGGCTACACTTCTATGTTCAAGGTATCAATCCAGGTTCTGAAGTCATCACCCCTTCAAGTTTTGTCTCTGGGCAATCTAGTACGAGGTGGTTTGCATCTTGTGGTGCTTGGTTGCACTTTGGGCATGTTGGTGATTCTTGGAACCCCCATTTGTGCATATTATTGGCAACTGTTCTTGTATGTTTTGACCGTAGTCTATTTGCAGCTACCCAGTATTTTCTTGGTTGATCCTGTAGACCTGGGAGACTTTTACAGGGAAAAAAGTCTCTTTCAGGACTGCCAACTGCCTACTATTTACGAACATTTCGTAGAATTACGACATTTTGGCTCCGATTTAAGAACGCCATTTACATCTTCAAGTCATTAAAACATTGAAAATGAAATTTGATGTCAGACTATCTACATAATTTTAAGGATTTTGAAATGTTATGATTTAATCTATGTGAGGATAAATTGTTGATTTTTAAAGTTAATTTAAACAAATACAATCTTTATTCCCCCGAAATTGCGAATTTTTAGATTTTGAAGTTGGCAAGTTTAACTTTTACCCACTTTATCTCATCGTGTTCAGGTGTCATTCGAGTATAATTGAGCTTTTTTTATATATAATTGAGCTTTTATATAGCGCAATATCCACTAAATGTGCTCAAAGCGATTTACAGGGGGTCCCTGGTCAACAGCAACATTTTAACATGTAGGACGGGACATGACGCCTGTTAGGCGATATTACAATTTTTTGGACAAAGACAACGCTGTTATTGGCCAGGTACTCATTTCACACCTGAGTGCGGTGAGAGAATGTGAGTAAAGAGCCTTTTCCAAGGACTCAACTATGCGCCAAGCGCGAGGCTCAAACCCAGGACCTTCCGATCCGAAAGCGAGTGTCATACCACTAGACCACATAGCCAGCCATTAACAGATAATTTGCTCCTGTTGCAAAAAAAAAAAAAAATTAATGGTAAAAGCGCCTAACAGGGATTTTGTCTCGTCCTACATGTTAAATGTTCCTATTAAAATGGGAGCCCCTAAAAAGCGCTTAAAGCACATTTATCAGCAGCTATTGCGCAATATAAAACCTCAATTAGAATTGTTTGTTTGTTTCTTTTTCTTGATGGGAAGTCCTCGAGAAAGACATATATATATATATTGCACTAATTTTCCTCGTTCTGTTTGGAGTGGCTTTAAATTCAGATGTCCTCCTTGCGTTAAGCAGCAATGCCTTTGTTTAACCCTCTCCTTACCGATCATGTTCAGTATTTTCCTAAATATGACAGGCTTACCCAGCAGAAAAATAGATTTTTTAAACTTAAACAATCTCTCTACAAAACAACTTTATGTTTTTATTAATTAAACAGAGATCATTCTTCAAAGTTTGTGATGTACAAAATAAATCTGAATAAGAAATAATGTATATTGTGTCGTAACAAATGTGACGATTTTACTGTAGGTGGTATGGAGAGGGTTAAAACACATTTACAAGCACCTAATAGGCTACGGTCTCGTCCTATGTTTAAAATTTCGATCTCGTTCCTAATTCGCGCTCCTATGATTGCTCTGCGACCGACGCATGAGCTCGAGAATCTAATATTTCTGATGATATTTGAACTTTAAAGTTTAAAGTTTATGACGCCTGGCTCACAATGACATCTTAGCGTTTTGAGGCGATGTGTTACATATATAAATTTGAAAAAATCGGCATCCGAAATCTTAATGACATTGGCAGTGAGCAGCCAAAATTCAGAGTTGAGTCCAGTGACTTCAGCCACTTCATGTTGCCGCCCCCTCCCTTGGCCATATCTTCGCCATACCTAAATATACAATCAGAACTCGTCCATTACAAAGTCCTCAAGATGTCTGCAATCAGTCGATCTCTTCCACGCCCTCGTTCCGAAAGCAAGCGCTTTTTTCGGTGCGCAGATATTATTTTGACAGCAAGTCAGCCAAATTAAGCGACGTGGTTTTAGTTCTATTTTCATTGTTTACTTGTTAAAAAAAAATAATCATTATGATTTAAAGTGCAATAGTATTTTGTGAGGCTAGTTGGTCTTGTGCTACGACACCCACCTTCGGATCCTGCTCTGAGAAGTGTATAGTTTAGTAATTGAAAAAAAGACTATTTACTTTAGATATGGTTGGAGGGACATGATCGCCGATGTCTGCAACAGGTCTGGCACTTGATGATAATGATTTACTCACATTCTTTCACAGTACTCTGGTGTAAAATGATTATTTGGTCATTACTTTCACTGTCAGTATTTTTATATTACAATGTAGGTACTTGTCTTTAAATAATTATGAATTTATACGTGTTCCCCCCCCCCTCACCCCCTCCCCCTAAAAACTGTAAAAGAAGCCCTGCGAGCGCTTGACCGAGGAACGCAGACCTAGACGAGCACCCAATCATTTCCTTCTCTGACACCCACGTCATGATGTGTCCAAATGACTGGCTTTGCTCCGGAAACGAGGTCAGTTTCCGGCCACTTCAACGCCATTCCTAATCTCTCCCTCCCATCCATCATTTTCAACTGAATTACCATCATCTTATCCATGTAAACACCGGTTTTCTTGCATCTTTAGAATTTACAAATGGACCTCGTCTCTATTACCCACTTCTTGTGCCCAAATTGATAAGATTTTGCAATGTGCATACGATTCAGGACGTAACCTTTCTAATCACATAGCCCGGCGCTTTCAGAGAATTTAAGCGTAGCCATCGTTAAGTTAGCTAAAGATAGTATGCGCTTGGCTAAGAAGCTCATAACATTGCCATCCGGAAGTATAACGGACCAACACACAAAACTGTGTGTATCCATAAACGTTTATAGTCGGGTTAATACAGTTCAGTGAGCATTACTCATAAACGCGGATGGCAAAAAACAATATGACGTATTCTTCGAACTATCTATAGCCTGACACTATAACCGTAGCCATCGTTATGATGACTGAAATCCAAAAGGACTGGCATTTTGACGTCATTATTTGGTTTTTGCACCGCCTAGTGAGTTGTCGTTAGTAGTGCTCATGGAAACAAGTGGTCCCATTGGTTGAACTATTGAATACAACTCACGATTTGTTTTCTTTTGACGTCATTTTTGGTCAGTGTCAGGCTATAAGTAAACATGGCTACGATTTTAGTCACAGTAGAAGGCGACGAAAACCAAAAGAAAGTAAATAGTGAGTGAAGGAATCAAACGATCTCAATGGCTGAACAATTAATTATCGACTACAACTCAAAACTATGTGCATTTGGGACGATTGGCCGGCGTGTAGACGGTTGAGTCTTTTACTTAAACGTATAGATAGAACGAAGTTGACGTCAATCAGATCCTTGATATTGTTTTTTGCCATCCATATTTATGAGTAATTCTCACTAATTCGTTCATGGTTACACAGAGTTTTGTTGATCCGTTATACTTCGGATTGCTATGTTGTGAGCTTCTTGTCTATTTATAGACAGCCAATTGTCTCGTCCCTTGAGAGAGTGCGAGTGTACTCGGGATGATGGAAAGGCCTACTTAGAACACAGCAGTGGATCATCATTAGTCCAGCATATTGAGCTGGGCAAATATAAGCTGGAGTCGGTATCGGAGCAAATTCGGATTTCGGATCGTAACGGTTCCGATTCTATTCGATCTGGAGGCAACTCAATAGCAAATCGTTTTGCTCCATTCTAAACCAATTCTGTTACACCAAGTTCTGATTGGTTAATAAAACATACCCCTTTCTGAAAAAAAAACCCCAACAAAAGCAACATTTTAAATCAAATTTGACGAGTCTTTTCACCCTTCAGAATATTACAATATGTTAGCCAATATGCTTCAACAGTCGTGACGTCATCTCGTATGAGCATAGTAACTAGTACGGTAAACTATCGGAACAATTTCGGACGCCCTAATGAAATACTTCTCCGACTAGAATAAAAATGTATCCAGAGGATAAAGACATTATAAGTCTAATGATTTTTTGACTTTTATAGATTCTGATCACATGACATGTGAAAAAGTTATATCCAGCGTGAAGAATAAGAAGTATCGATATTCTTAGTTTAGAACCAATCTGCTCGTTGCTGGGCGGACGTGACATCAGACTATTGAATCCTATTGTCTATTTCATTTGGTAACGACTTCGCAGTCAAGAATCTCTTTGATTGGTCGAAGACAACGGATCGTACCCACGTTTCTGAACTGAAATTTTATGACTCGATTCATAGGGATGTTTCTTTTTTACGAAACCCGACGAAACCCGACGAAACCCGACAAAGTTATGGGAAGTAGGAAGCAGTGGGGACTAAAACTCTGACTTAGGGAAGTGTACACCATTGGGGAGTGATCCTGGGACTGTGTTTCGGCGGATTTCGTAAAAAAACAATAACAGGGGGGTATTACTTTTTTTTACGAAACCCGACAAAGTTATCGGAAATAGGCAACGGTGGGGAGTGAACCTGAGACTCAGGGAAGTGTACATCAGTCGGGAGTGAACCTGAGACTCAGGGAAGTGTACACCAGTGGGGAATGAACCTGAGACGATGGCTTTCGGCGGGTTTCGTAAAAAAGAAACACCGATTCCTAGTTGAACATACAGTTTGAGACGAAGAGAATCGACTCCGACTCCAATGAGCTGCCCGGCACTTCTATGGCCTTTAGACTCTGCATACGTCAGCCTAGAATATCATCCATTCCATCTAAATGACATTAACATTTTGACGCATGCCAGGAGATCATAGTCTGGGGATTCGGGCGATATTTAGTAACGTGAGCAACGTGCCATGAAGGTCGCGTGTTCCGTTACTTTTCATTATTATTGATATATGTGACCCATCGTCTCAAAACGGTATTATGTCGGAACGAGCCAGATGCTTAAAAGCCGAATTTAATGTTAAACTGGTCAAAAATATAAATTGTTGGCATTAGCACCCTAAAATATGGTATCCATTCTCCTCAATAAAACATACAAACTCAACATAAGTCTGATATTTCTGGCTATAAATGCAATTTTCAACATCATAACCATCCCGACTTAATACCGTTTCGAGGCGAAGGGTCACATATTATAAGTGCCCACTCTACACTCTTTTTGTGTTTGTGGTCTAGTGGTATGACACTCGCTTTCGGATCGGAAGGTCCTCGCTCGCTCGGCACATAGTTTAGTCCTTGGAAAAGGCTCTTTACTCACATTATCTCACCGTACTCAGGTGTAAAAAGAGTACCTGGTCGTTAACAGCGTTGTGTCCGTCTGAAAATAATGGATTAACATGTAGGACGGGACATGACGCCTGGTAGGCGATATTATAATTCTTTTGGACAGAGAAAGCGCTGTTAACGACCAGGTACTCATTTTACACCTGAGTGCGGTGAGAGAAAGTAAGTAAAGAGCCTTTTTTCCAAGGACTCAAATATGCGCAGAGCGAGGCTCGAACCCAGGACCTTCCTTTCCGAAAGCGAGTGTCATACCACTAGACCACATAGCCGTACATAAGAGGCACAATCGGTTACAAATGCATTCCCCTTTAATATGTTTCACTGGTGGACTTTTTTGCCCCCCCCCCCCCCTCTCTCTCTCTCTCTCTCTCTCTCTCTCTCTCTCTCTCTCCACAAAATCAAAGATAGAAAGAAAAACCCCAAATAAAAGAGATTAGGTTCACACACTTGGCTAGAGGGACTTGACCGATTTATCAGATTCAGTGTCACGTTCAAGAAATCTTTGAATCTTTGAATAAACGAATCAAAAGTAGACCGAAGCAGGAAAAATGGCCGGTCGGTCGGCCAGACAATTCAATTTACAATAACGTTCAGTCAGGGTTATTGGAGATTATTGTTGTATTCGATTATCTTAACCATTTTACAACGATACTGAATTCAATTAATTTTCAAACCTTGAAGTTTATATTCTGATAAAAGTTACAACTGAAGACCTGATAGTTTTAATCAAGAAAAATAAAAGTTTTATAGTGATGTGACTTGTGGCTTGCGGTCTTGTTGACTGTGCTCTGGAATAATAAGTAATTTGAATTTTGGACTGATAGCGCGCGGTGTGTCTTTTTTACGTAGCAGTGGGGAGTGAACCTGGGACTCAGGGAAGTGTACACCATTGGGGAGTGAACCTGGGACTGGGTTTCGGCGGGTTTCGTTAAAAAAGCACTGATTGCTTTTTTACGAAACCCGCCGAAACCCGCCGATATCCATAGTCTGGTGTACCTTTCCCTGAGTCTCAGGTTCACTCCCCGCAGTTGTCTACTTCCCATTACTTTGCCGGATATTGTCGGGTTTCGCCGGGTTTCGGCGGGTTTCAGGGGGTTTCGGCGGGTTTCGTAAAAAAGAAACACCCCAGGTATCGCGTCCTTCGAGTATCGATCGATTGATTAAAATGCCCATCATTTTGTTAAAACTTCTCAAATCTGGGATCAGCAGAATGTGGGTTGAAGAATGATTGCCAGACCTGTTCAATGACAGAAAAGAAAGAAAATGAAATTTAGAGATTTGAAAAGATTGTAAAAAAAACTACCCCAAAAAAATGCCAAATCCAATTTTCCAAAGCTGATCTTTAAATTAAAAAAATAAATAAAAACGCAAATATCTTGAAATTTGGCATTAAATACGCCAAATAAATTAAATACGATTTTTATTCAATAATTCATGTTAACAGATATTTTTCGTCTCTGTATGCATATGCATGTTTTGGTGAATGTGTGTGTCTTTGTGAGGATGTGTGTGTTTGTGTCTTTCTGAGGGTGTGTGTGTGTGTGTGTGTGTGTGTGTGTGTGTGCGCGCGCGCCTGTATAAATGGGTGCCTGTACAAAAATGTTTCTAATGATGTTGTACAATTTTGTGCGCCTATAGCTGTTTTGTCAACGGGATTGGGCGCTGTACAAATAAACTTTATTATTATAAAAACAAAACAATCATCAGGACGGAACAGGTCCAATTCATGGTAGAGAAAATTCTGATTGGTTAAAGCTTAGGACCGAATGATGATTCAGCGCTGGAAAATGAATGGTCTTTGCCCGCATTTTCTCACTGTACTCAGGAGTAAAAATGAATGCTTGGCAGGTGACAGCTATGTCTCTGTGGTTAAAAATTGAAATTTTGCCTTACAGGCGTCATGTCTTGTATTAAATTAAATGTTACGTGTTGCTCCTGGCTTGAGACCTCTTCTAAAGCGCTTTGACCACGTATAACTGAATTCCCTGTATAAATTCTCAAATTGTGAATGGGTGATGTTGAAACAGCTATTCTACAATACTGGTAATGATACATAAATACGACAGCTCTAACTAGTCTTAAAGATGAATGTCTGTCATGTATATTGATTTCAGCCAATCTATGACTAGATAGTGGGGGGGGGGGGGGGTATGCATGGTTGTCAGATTGATTTAGGATAAAATGCCAAATGGTTTGAGACATTTACAAACATTTTGCAGGCATTGTTCTTTTTTCTTCTTTTTCTTTTTTTTTTTTTCTAAAATGCACATAAAAGTGGAAATATATCAAGATTTTCTTATCTCGGCAAATCTGGGTTTGATAAAAATAAATTCATATCACTTCTCCGGAGCTCCGCTCCTCATCCCAGTTTTTAAAAATTGTAAATTTTGTGAAAGAAATGTCAATTTGTCTTTTAAATAGATGAAATTCAAGAGATTTGAAAGATTGTAATAAAACTACCAAAATTAAGACAAATCCAATTTTCCAAAGTTGATCTTTAAATTTTAACAAATAAAATGCAAATATCTTGAAATTTGGCATTAAATACGCCAAAATGTGGACCCTTTTGGATGTTTTAAGGAGGA
>NC_088360.1:146432915-146447915 GCF_034508935.2 Berghia stephanieae | reverse complement strand
TAGTTGGGTCGATCAATTGCAATTGGATTCAATAGTCTGATGTCACGTCGCCCAGCAACGGCGGCCATCGTGGTTCTTAACAAAGAAAATCGGTACTTCGTATTTTTCATGCCGGCTCAAATTTTTCATATGTTTTGTGATCAGAATGTGTAAAAGTCAAAACATGATCCGATTTATAATGGTTTTTACCTCTTGTACGCTTTTATGCTCGTCGGAGAAATATTTCATAAGGGCGTCCGCCATTGTTCCGATAGTTTAGAGCCAGTTACTAAGTTACCATGCGTCATTACGAGGGAAGTGACGTTACGACTGTTGAAGCGTATTCTGCAACAATCGTATCCAATAGGTTTTTTTCGTCCATTACCAAGTTTTGTGTTCTAGTTGGGTCGATCATTTACAATTAACATTGCTCAAACAGATATGTATTCTCTTGTGCATTCTAAAGACTTAACCCTCTCTTACCACCCATAGGAAAATCGTCACATTCGTTACAATGCAACCGACAATGGTTTTTATTCTGATTTCATTTTGTTATAGTTAAAGCCATAAAAACTCTACACTGTGTTGCAGAGCTCATTTTTCTGGTAAGAAAAATAGAATATACTCGTTGCTAATCTATTTGAAAAATCTATTTTTGTGTTGGGTGAGTATGAAGTTTTGGGTAAAATTCTGAAAATAGCTGGTAAGGAGAGAGTTAAATCTATTGCAGCTTTCATAATTTAACCCCCCCCCCCCCCCCTCCACAAACATACACACACACACACACACACACACACCTACGCACACATACAAACAAACCGCGTGAAACCCCAGTTTTATTTGTTTAGAAGGAACACGTGACCGTCTGTGTCCTCCAATCAATAACCGTTTTATCCCAGGGTTTGATTGACATCATCCGGTTGCCGATGTGTGGTCAGACAATATTCATCATTCTGGCCGATTCCAGACTTATCCTTGCTGACTCTAAGACACAAGAAATGGATATTGATTATTTGACTTTATAATGTAATTTAAAACCCAACAGACCATAATAACATGGAGCAAAATTGTCATTTCAAGTTAACAAAATAGATATCTACTGTCATTATCCCACTGACTCATTGAGTCTTATTCATCATTTTGACCGATTCCAGACTTATCTTTGTTGACTCTAGAACACAAGAAATGGATATTGACTATTTGACTTATATTCTGGAAAAAAAAAAAAAACAACAGGCCTTTGACTATTTGGCCAGAAAATTCGTTTTCTTAAATATCGATCGATCAAAGTGACCCTCATTGTATCAACATTTCTCAAACCTGGGATTTCCTAGAAGTCTTCATTGACATCTCAGGTTTGAGCATTTTATGACAAAATCGGGGTGATTTTAATAGAACGATATCTGAATGAGTAGTTTTCTGGCCAATTTTTTTAAAAATTGTCTTTTTTTTTCTTCAAAGTATTGCATTATAAAAAACGGAAAGAATTTGAGGCAAAAGTTAAGTTATGATTATTTATATTTTTACATATACTTATAGAGTAAGTTTTTTATGGTGCTAAAAATATTTATATCTTTTTATTTCTGGTCATTTTATCTTTACATTTACTTTTCAGAAGCTGAACCACCCGACATAAAACTGACTTGTCCCTCATCGCGTTTAACCCTCTCCTTACCACCTAGAGCAAAATCGTCACATTTATATACATTTTTATACATTTTTTCTTATTCAGATTTATTTTGTAATCACAAACTTTGAACAATGATCTTTGTTTAATTAATAAGAACATAAAGTTGTTTTGTAGAAAGATTGTTTGAGTTTAAAAATTCAATTTTTCTGCTGGGTAAGCCTGCCATTTTCGGAAAATACTGAAAATGGTCGGTAAGGAGAGGGTTAAAAAGTGTTATGTTGGAGTGTACCGGGTGTCTGAAACTGAAAAAGACTTGATGTTTAAAATGATCAGAAAATCGATGGTCGGCGGATCAAACCTCTGAAGTCCCGATTTTCACGATCGGCGGATCAAAACTCTTGAGATCTAGATCTACATACGAGCCTTTTCGCACCATGTTTTATTTACTTGATGATCAGAGGTCTGATCCGCCCAAAATGAAATAAAACACGGTGCGCAAAGCTCGTACGTAAACTTCAGAGGTTTGATCCGCCCATCGTGAATATCGAGACTTCAGAGGTTTGATCCGCCCATCGTGAATATCGAGACTTCAGAGGTTTGATCCGCCCATCGTGAATATCGAGACTTCATAGGTTTGATCCGCCCATCGTGAAAATCGAGACTTCAGAGGTTTGATCCGCCCATCGTGAATATCGAGACTTCAGAGGTTTGATCCGCCCATCGTGAAAATCGAGACTTCAGAGGTTTGATCCGCCCATCGTGAATATCGAGACTTCAGAGGTTTGATCCGCCGACCATCGATGTGCATACATTTTCAGTTCTCGCTCCTTAGCTAGATGTTTTATCACTTCAATGAAACAAAAAAAAAAAAAAAAAAAACAATAACAACATCAAAAGTTAACCCAACCTTCTGTTTCTTTCTATATTAAATTTTGAGCATTCGTTGATAGACCATCTGATGATAAATAAATACGGATCAACCCTTTGAATTTCTCCCCTAAACATTTAAGATAATAAATGACTTCAATGGATAGCTTCAATAAAAATCGCAATACTTTCCAATTTCAAAAACATTCAATTATGTAAACACAACTGTCAAGGATTTTGGTGTTCTACAACTAACGTGAAGCAGTCTGATGCCTCGACAAATTTATTATTTATTACAACTACTACTACTACTACTACTACTACTACTACTACTACTACTACTACTACTACTACTACTACTACTACTACTACTACTACTACTACTACTACTACTACTACTACTACTACTACTACTACTACTACTACTACTACTAACTACTACTACTACTACTACTACTACTACTACTACTACTACTACTACTACTACTACTACTACTATACTACTACTACTACTACTACTAACTACTACTAACTATTACTACTACTACTACTACTACTATATATATATTACTATACTACTACTACTAACTACTGTTTCTACACTACTACTACTACTACTATTATTACTACTACATACTACTACTACTACTACTACTACTACTACTACTACTACATACTACTACTACTACTACTACTACTACTACTCTACACTACTACTACTACTACTACTACTACTACTACTACTACTACTACTACTACAACTACTATACTACTACTACTACTACTACTACTACTACTACTACTACTACTACTAATAATAATAATAATAATAATAATAGTAGTAGTTGTATTTGTCGCAGTAATAGTTTTACTTCTATTAACATTTAAATCGTCGGATATACTACTAATTTGATATAATGTGTCACATTCCATGTTGTGAATCACAAGGCTTTAGAAGAATTATATTTTCGCCGTTAACTCTCTCCCTACCATCTATTTTCAGAATTCTACCCGAAACTTAATAATCACCTAACACAAAAATGGATTTTTCAAATAGTATAGTAACGAGTATAATATACAATATTTCGTTGAAAAAAATGAGCTCTACAACACAGTGTCGAGTTTTTATAGCTATAACTAAAACAAAATGAAATCAGAATAAGAAAAGTGTTGGTTGCATCGTAACGAATGTAACGATTTTCCTATGGGAGGTGAGGAGAGGATTTAAGGGGTAAGGGTGGAAATAATGATAAATAGATAACAACAAGCTATGCTGCCAACTTTGCTAAAACAAACTTTCTACTATTTTCATTTTTGCCAAAAAATGAAATGAAACGTTTTTGAAGTATTGACTGAGATGATACTTCAAAATATTTAAGATAACATTCGACATGTCCAAAAAAAAATCTCAAAACCCTTCAAAGAAGTCTCATGTTTGACTTTGATTATTGATAAGTTTGGGATCATCATAATAAATTGTTTTTTAAAGTAAATACTTTTCTGGCCAAAATGGAAAAAAAATAGTTTTGTAGGAGTCCTGTAAAAGCTATATAGCATGATATCAATGACAGCGACATAAAGCCTAACTTTGTACTGGTCGCCGGTTGACAAGGCTTCTCCATTTGTCAAGAATCCATTTATTGACATTGACAAAATACATGGACATTTTCTGGAATAAGATAGCAACTAGAAATTTTATTTTTTCGGATCTTGACAACAGCAGAATTGACAAATGAAGTTTTAAAATGAATATTTAACTTAAGAAAGAATTGTGTATGATATAACACTACGCATCCTCCCCAAAAAAGACGGTATTCGATGTTAAATCATTGGAAAAGTATTGGAATATGATTTTTTACACTAAACAATTATAGCTTTTTTCCAAGAAAACAGCAGGAAAACGGGAAGAATCTGGAATATCCATGAATATTGAATACACGCGAGACTGAGTGCATTGGGTATGCAAATCATTTCGACATGACTTAACAAGGAGCCCGGTGTCAACGCCGCCCAATCAAATTGGATTGCCGCTTCTGCTGGGGTGGATGGATGGCTTTCTTCAGATTCAGATGGATGGGATCAGAGATGGCTATAAATAGAATAAAGGGGGATGAAAGGAAGTGACGTCACTGGCTGCGAAAAGACGTGACACACAAGACTAACACGTTTTGTGATGTGATTTAGACGTAGAAATTAGATATTCTAACGCGGTGTGAATAAGGAAACGTTGATTTCCTGACGGGGCTGTTTTGTTTATGACAGGCAGAGTGAGGAGAACAACAGATAATGGTGATGATGACTACGATAATAATAATAATACCCGTCCATATAGATTTCCTTCATAGTGACATTAGGCTGTTGGAAGCTGTGGAATGTAAAAAAGTAATAATAATAATAATAATAATAATAATAATAATAATAATAATAATAATAATAATAATAATAATAATATAATATATAATAATAATAAAATAAAATAATTAATAATAATACACATTTATACAGCGCTCATTCTCGTGTAAAACACAAGCTCTGGGCACTTTACAATAGCAATGACTATGAAAAATGTTTTTTTCTCTTTTTGAGGAAAGATTTTGTCTAAAATCCAAGCCCTATCTCCACTGAGTAAAAATGTTTTTGAATTTTGAAAATCCATTCATAAATAAACAAGTTATGCAGTTTCGAAGGTGTCATTTATTTGGATGACCCGCAAAGAGGAAAAAAAAAACGCGAAAATATGGGACGCTTTTTCGGCATTTTTTTTTCGACCTTTGGTTGTATCTTGCGTAATAAGTGAATTAAAAGATTGAAACTTGAAGAGCAAATTAGGATGGTGTTTTGTAAAATACGGGAAAAGTACTCGTCATATTCATATGAAATTTTACAACCAAAAAGAAGAAATGTTCATGTATTACCTTGTCAGAGACAAAACCTCCACGCCTGGTAGTTTTAGAAATATTTTACTCGAAAGAGTAAAAATCTATTTTTAACGGTCTTCTGGTAATCGCACGAGTTTTGTCGCTTGACATAATGTAAAATGACCTTTTTTCTAACTGTGTGCCAACTTTCAGTCATATTCATCAATAAACAGCGTCGTAATTAATTTTTTAAAATAGCATATACGAAACGGCTTCGTCCCATATTTTGACGCGAATTCGGGCACTTCGTAAGCGAAAAAGAGGCCCAAAGATTTGTGCGGGATAGTCATTGCTACTTTACAACATTAAAAATAATAATAATAATAATGATAATAATACATAGCCAAATCAAGGATTCATAAAGTCAATAAAAACAAAAAGTAATAAACAAAAATGAAAATAACAGCTTCGGAAAAACGGAACTTTTTCGGGCTCAGGGATATCTCTGTCGTCTATCTGGAATTTAAGAGCTTTTTAATATAGCTCAATATCCACTAAATGTGCTCAAAGCGCTTTACAAGGGGTCCCTGGTCAACAGCAACATTTAACATTTAGGACGGGACATGACGCCTGTTAGGCGATATTACAATTTTTCTGACAAAGACAACGCTGTTAACGACCAGATACTCATTTTACAACTGAGTACGGTGAGAGAATGTGAATAAAGCGCCTTTTCCAAGGATTCAACTATGCGCCGAGCACGAGGCTCGAACCCAGGACCTTCCGATCCGAAAGCGAGTGTCATACCACGAGACCACATAACCGCAGTAATGCATTTATGTCTTTATTGTTTGTTTGTTTTTGTTTTGTTTTTGTTTTTTTGGTTGTTTTTTTTTTGTTGCTGAAGAAGGGGTTTGAGCCCGAAACGTTCCGTGTTTGGTATTTTGCTCTTTTTAGAAGCTGTTATATTCAATTTTTTTGTTCATTACGACACAATATATTTCTTTCCAGAGCTGTGATAACATGGCAAATGAATAACGATGAATTAACTCATGGAAATCT
This sequence comes from Berghia stephanieae, assembly GCF_034508935.2. Taxonomy (NCBI): domain Eukaryota; kingdom Metazoa; phylum Mollusca; class Gastropoda; order Nudibranchia; family Aeolidiidae; genus Berghia; species Berghia stephanieae. The sequence continues at coordinate 146,441,519 of NC_088360.1, read as the reverse complement.
GACTAGAAATACACAATTTATTAGAATTATGGTAATGCAATTTTTATTTCTAATGCTTTCTAGCACGCAAACAAACCATGCATATTTATGTAGTTCGCATCGATTACTTCCCATGTCTTTGTGATTCTTTCAATTTTTACAGCGTCATGCATGCAGCAGATTGCGTGATAATTTTTTTTTATTTTCAAGTTGTTTTTTTTTTTTTTTTTAGGGGCAGTGTGGCTAAGCGGCACAGTCTTAGTTTCGTACCCGAATGGTACCCGCCGCTGCGCTGTGTGGCCTTGAGCAAGTCATCTAGCCCTAGCTCAATTTGCGGCGCTGCACTGCGTCTGACGCTTGGATTATTCCAGTCTTCCCTTGGAATAGACCCTAGATACAACTTTCCCCTATGGGATGAATAAAGGGAATTTTATTTTTAATTTTTTTAAGGTAATAAAAAGGATTTCATAAATTGAAATCGGACATTCTTTATATAGCGCAAAATCCACTTGAGGTGCTTAAATCGTTTTACAAGTAATCCTAAGTCAGCTGCAACCTTTGTAAAGTAAGACTCAACACGATGCTTTCGAAGACGCTGCTCCAGTTTGGTTTTTGGTTTTAACAGATACAAATCTGTTACCGGCCAACTTCTCATGTAAATAAAGAACCATTTCAAATGACTCAGCTTTGGGAGCCCACCTCGAGACTCAAACCTGGGACCTACAGATCAGAAGACGAGTGCCATGACGACTTAACTCTCTCCTTATCGATAATTTTCAAGATTTTCACTGAAATGTCTCACCAAGACAAGCGTTAAAATAATTTAATAAGAATTCAAAAGGCAATATAAACATGCTATGGTGCCGTTGTTTTAGAAAACACAGTATATGAAATGATCACCAAATAGCACGTACTGTGTTCTTTAATAAAACGGCAGTCTACTTGAAATATATTATTTGACAGAAACAAACTATACAAAACGAATTATTTTTACATAGTTATAATTACCAGTTTTCTTCAAATTTTGAGATCTATATAATATAACAAATCAGAATAATGAATAAGAAAGCTTGTTTGTATGGTAACTAATTTGACGATTTTCCTACAGTTGGTATGGAGAGGGTTAAATCACACCATGATTTGTCATGAAATTAGTTTTGTTGTGAGCAAAATGCTTTTATTTCTTTGAGAGGAATATATTATCAATTTACAGTTCCATGCGCTTTACAAGAGGTCTGGTGGATGGAGGCCAGAGGAACACTTAACTCACTCAACCCTAACGCCGACTATAGATAGTTCGAAGATGATGTCACTCATGTCTTTGTTATTGCTTTTTGCCATCCGCGTTTATGAGTAATGCTCACTAAACTGTATTAACCCGACTATAAACGTTCATGGATACACACAGTTTTGTGTGTTGGTCCGTTATACTTCCGGATGGCAATGTTATGAGCTTCTTAGCCAAGCGCATACTATCTATATCCGGAGTAGTATACCCCGATTTACATTTACCTCATGTCTATTTATTACATTTTTCTGAAACAAATTATAGGGGTAGTATCAAAGCTTATGTTTTAATATTTGCCTATTAATGATAGTTGAATAAAAAAATATCTATGTACATGCTCATTTTAATACATTTTTTTCAATTTTGAAAAGTAGCAAAAATTTTTAGGATTGAGTGTGTTAATACGTAGGACGAGATGTAAAATACTAACGAAAGAGTGAAAATGGAAAGGCTTCGCATGGGAACAAAACAGACAATGGACGTTTCGGGTACAAACCCTTCGTCAGCACAACAATACACAAATAAACGTGGAAAACAAATAAAATATAATGAAAAATAACTTGTATCGTCTGTACTCAATGGTGGTTGCAGTTTATTGTATGTTCCCATACGAAGCTTTTCCATTTTCACTCTTTCGTTAGTATTTTACTATCACCGGCTTCGGGCAGCCCTACCGTTTTCTGCTTAGGACGAGATGTAGCGACTGCTACAATTTATTTCCTTCTCATTTAAGCTTAGATTATGCTTAGGATTTAGAGCGTCGGGTCCATTCCCTTATAATAATGCTTCGGTGGGATGGGTCAAATTATTCTATAGGTCACGAGAACATAGGCTATGTGGTCTAGTGGTATGACACTCGCTTTCGGATCGGAAGGTCCTGGGTTCGAGCCTCGCGCTCGGCGCATAGTTGAGTCCTTGGAAAAGACTCTTAACTCACATTCTCTCACCGTGCTCAGGTGTACAAATGAATACCTGACCGTTAACAGAGTTGTCTTTGTCCGAAAAATTGTAATATCGCCTAACAGGCGGCATGTCCCGTCCTACTTGTTAAATGTTGCTGTTGACCAGGGACCCCTTGTAAAGCGCTTTGAGCACATTTAGTGGATATTGCGCTATATAAAGCTCAATTATTTATTTAACATCGACAAGCATTTTGGGAAACAAATTTCATACATTAATCAATGCCAAACTAATTCCGTTTTGATTTGGCAACGGAATTCATAAGAACAAACTAAAACGTTCAGATGTATCCAATCACCAAATAGCTTCGGGGTCCATTTTAAGTATAAAACACTTTTTTTGGTACCAAGTCAAAGGTTCAAAAGATATAGTGCCATTTCATGGGCGAGAATGGTGTCGGACTTCCGGTAGATTAAACATGGCGTCATCGGGGACACGACAAGGGGAGATAATAAATGTTCAAGACAAACATTTACTTTAGTTGTGTCCAACCAGGGATGAATCTTTCCCTTAAAAAAAAAACAAACTCATCACCACTACCACCACCACCATCACCACTAACACCACCACCATCACCACTACCACTACCATTACTACCACCACCACTACCACCACCATCACCACTACCACTACCACCACCATCACCACTACCACCACCATCACCACTACCACTACCATCACTACTACCACCACCATCATTACCACTACCACCATCACTACTACCACCACCACCATCACTATCACCACCACCATCACCACTAACACCACCATCACCACCATCACGATCACCACCACCACCACCATCACCACCATCACCACCACCACCACCACCACCACCATCACCACTACCACCACCACCATCACCACCACCATCACCACTAACACCACCACCATCACCACTACCACCACCACGATCACCGCTACCACCACACCATCACCACCACCATCACCATCACCACTACCACCAATACCACCACCACCATCACCACTACCACCACCATCACCACCACTATCACCACCACTATCACCACCACCATCACCACTACAACCACCATCACCACTACCACCACTATCACCACCACCATCACCACTACCACCACTACCACCATCACCATCACCACTACCATCACCACTATCACCACCACCATCACCACTACCACCACCATCACCACCACCACCACTACAATCACCACCATCACCACCACCATCACCACCACCACCATCACCATCACCACTACCACCACACCATCACCACCACCATCACCACTACCACCACACCATCACCACCACCATCACCACTACCACCACACCATCACCACCACCACCACCACCATCACCACCATCGCCCCGTCCTCTACTCTTAACCTCCAAACGCCGAGATTGATTTTTAAATGTATTTATGGCTTTGCGATTTAGTAGTACTATCTACACTCTGGCTTCTGAATGGAAGTTTTTCGATGTGCAGCTATGGGGTCTTGTGTTATGACACTTGCCTTCGGATAGGAAGGTCTTGGGCTCGAGTCTCGCTCTAGTTACGTATAGTTGAGTCCTTGTATATTGAAACATCTTTAACCCTCTCCTTATCAGCCATTTTCAGAATTTTCCCGAATACTTCATACCCACCCAACAAAAAAACAGGCATTTCTAACTCAAACAGAAAAGCAACAAGCACATTCTATACATAATATTGTTCGACAATATGGGCTCTATTACAGAAGTTTTGTCACGTTTTTATAGATAGTTCGAAGATGACGTCACTCAGGTTTTGTTATTGTTTTTTGCCATCCGCGTTTATGAATAATACTCACTGAACTGTATTAACCTGACTATAAACGTTCATGGATACACACAGTTTTGTGTGTTGGTCCGTTATACTTCCGGATGGCAATGTTATGAGCTCCTTAGCCAAGCGCATACTATATATAGCTATAGCAATAAGAAATGAAATCTGGATGAGAAAAGTGACGGTTGCATCGTGAGAAATGTGGCGATTTTCCAATAGGTGGTAAGGAGAGGGTTCATCACATTCTGTCACCATACCGGTTTAAAATGAGTGTCAGGCCGTTAATAGCGTTGTCTCTATCGAAAAAAAATATTATAATATCGCGTAACATACCGTCGTGTCTTGTCCTACATAATATTTAGTGTTGCTATTGGCTAGGGACCCTTTGTAAAGCGCTTTGAGCACGTGTAGTGAATATTGGTCTATATAAATGCTTACGTCTTTTGTGTGTTTCTTTTTAACCATAGTCTCTTCTACTATTTATTGTCTTTATAATGAAACGCAAGTGTTGCTGTGTGAAGCTCAACGAAATAAATATCACTCAAATTAATAGATATCATTTTATATATATATATATGATATCTATTAATTATTCTATGGACATATTATGCCGACTGACGACGTGGATGGAGACCACAAAAACATGTGTTTCGGCCATATAAGTGAGTGAATCCATTTATATTATATATATATATATATATATATATATATATATATATATATATATATATATATATATATATAAATTAATTAAATTAACGAAGACAGATGATGTGCACGTGTTTTAGTTTCACCTTCATCAACAGATCACGATGAATAAAACATATTCGGCTTAAATGCTTTATTTATTGTCTTTTTGTTGACGAAGGTGAAACCCGAAACTTCCATTTCATCTGTCTCCTTTTATTAGGTTGAAGCTTCCATTTCTTTGACTATTCTTCTTCAAAATGGAATGCAGACTTAATGATGAGCCATCGCTGGATAGCTCAGTCGGTTGTGCGACCGTTCGCCGTCTTCTCTCTCCCGGCCAGGCGGAGGGTGTCGTAATAATAATAATAATAATAATAAATGTACATTTATATAGAGCTTATGCGGAAGCTTCGAAGCGCTTCACTTTGACAAATATAACATTGAGCTTCTATATAGCACAATATCCAATAATTGTGCTCAAAGCGCTTTACAAGGGGACCCTGACAAAAAGCAACACGTAACATGTAGAACGAGACATGACGTCTGTCAGGCGATATTACAAGTTTTTTACCGGACAGAGACAACGCTGTTAACGGTCAGGTACTCATTTTACACCTGAGTACGGTGAGAGAATGCGAGCAAAGAGCCTTTTCCAGGGACTCAACTATGAGCCGCTCGAGGCTCTAACTCAGGACCTTCCGATCCGAAAGCGAGTGTCATAACACTAGACCACATAGCCGTGCCTAATTGATCCGGAGTTTGGTACTTGACCCCTTGACCTTTTATTTTATTCTCTGTTTTCATCTGACACTTCTTCATCCATACCCTATTTTTTTCTCATCATTATTGATACACGTGCCCGCTTCACACTTTATTCTGAATTTCATGCAGAGTTAACTGTGCTCAAAAAGAGAGCAATGAAGCTAGGGTCGCATCGTTGTTATTGCTATTATTACAGGTCTTATGGTGAAAACATTAAAATAATATTATGATGTCAGATCAGATTAGGTGAAAGTTGAACTCCAATCACGCCTGTAAAGGGTTAACTCACTCAATCCGAGATTGGTGTTTTTTTTGTTTTGTTTTGTTTTTTTTTTTTTGCTACTTTTCAAAAATGGGCTTGTGCATGGATAGTTTTATTCAACTATTATCATTAATATGTAAAAACTAAAAACTACCTTTGATACTTCGCCTATAACTTCTCTCATAAAAATGTAATAATTATGCATGGGTAAAAGTAACCGTGGCCTTCGTAAAGTTATGGCCTGATACTGACCAGAAAATGACGTCAAATTGCCAGTCTTTTGCCACAAAAGAAAACAAATCGTGAGTTGTATTCAATAGTTCAACCAATGGGATCACTTGTTTCCCTGAGCACTACTAACGACAACTCACTAGGCGGTGCAAAAACCAAATAATGACGTCAAACTGCCAGTCCTTTTGGATTTCAGTAACAGGCTATATAACATAACGATGGCTACGAAGTAACCCGGGTAAACTACGGCTATAGTCGGTGTTAGGGTTGAGTGAGTTAAATGGGACTGTAGATGTGTTTGTGACAGGCCGGACATCGATCGAGGTTAAGATTGATGATGACTTTGCGTTGCGGCACGGCGATTCCTATGCGTCTGATTCACTCGGGGGGAAAAAAAGGAAAATAAAATTATTAAAAAGCGAAAAAAAAAATAAAATAAACTGGATGCTTGTGTTATGGTATGGAAGAATGTTCACTAATTGTGCTCAATCATATTTACAAAAGGTCTCAAGTTAGCAGTGACACCTTATTATTTTCAAGGGACATGAGGCATATTTCAATTTTTTTATTACAGTGGCAGCGTTGTTATCGTTCAGCATTTTCCATAGAAATACACAAATCTAAAGGTAGCTAAATGAGTCAATAAAATTTATAGTAAAACAAGGGGAATATAAACGACTCGGATTAAAGATGCAACACAAAGTAAACGACGTTTCGGCCTTTGACCTTCTTTGGGTAAACAAGAAAAGGAAATATGTTATATTACATTTGCACTGTGGGTAAAATATTATAGGTAAATTCTATGTGTGTGAGTGTATGTGGGTGTTTCTCTCTTTCTCTCTCTCTCTCTCTCTCTCTCTCTCTCTCTCTCTCTCTCTCTTTCAATCTCTCTCTCTCTCTCTCTCTCTCTCTCTCTCTCTCTGTGTGTGTGTGTGTGTGTATGTTTGTTTTTTTACTGCATTTTATACCTGATTACAGTATAAAAATGTGAGTATAGTTTTTTTTCTTCCCCGGATTCAACTTCTGCCGTCCACGATAAGACTCGAACCCGCAACCTACATGTTATAATTTAACAAAATAATCTACATCTTATAATATATAATATACCACTAGGCTATAAAAGTAGTTCTTCAAAGACTTTAAACCCTCTCCTCACCTCCCATAGGAAAATCGTCCCATTCGTTACGATGGCAGCCAACCATTTTCTTATTCTGATTTCATTTTGTTATAGTTATAGCCATAAAAACTCGACACTGTGTTGTAGAGCTAATTTCTCTGAACAAAATATAGGGAATGAGATTAGCGGAAGAGTAGCGTCCCTTGATTGGACGTCACCCATAGTCTGTGACGTCACCGGCCGAAAAGTTATTAAAGAGAGAACGTCATGTTGGTTGTGCGCATGCGTCTCTCGTCCTCGCTTCCGGTGAAAGCGGCTTGAAACACTTCAAAACCAAATTGACGTTCTCTCTGTAAGGTGACGTCCGATCAAGGGACGTTACTCTTCCGCTAATCTCATTCCCTATAGAATGTACCCGTTGCTAATCTGTTTGAAAAATATATTTTATGTTGGGTGAGTTTGAAGTTTAGGGTAAAATTCTGAAAATAGCTGGTAAGGAGAGAGTTAAATCAAAAGAACAGAAATTATTTATCCCGGTTTCCATAGCGTGGGTGGGGCGTCCGAAACAGACATGGAGGCGTCCAAAACTGACATGGAGGCGTCCAAAACAGACATGGAGGCGTCCGAAACAGACATGGAGGCGTCCAAAACTGACATGAAGGCGTCCGAAACAGACACGGAGGCGTCCAAAACAGACATGAAGGCGTCCAAAAAAGACGTGTAGGCGTCCAAAACAGACATGGAGACTCTCACTGTCAAGCGAAATGAAAATGGAGGGCCTCATCTGGTAGGCTACCAAGAAGCTGGCCAAGGACAGAAGTAGATGGCGGACGGTCGTAGAGGCCCTGTGTTCCACAAGGAGCGAACAGGTTTTAAGTCAAGTAAGTCTATCTATAGCCTGAAATGGACAATAGCAATTGATTGCTGTCCCTTAAATATTACCTTTCGTAAAGCACTTTGAGCACGTTTATTTGATATTGCGCTTTCTATATAAAATACTCAAGCCTTTTTTAATGTTCATTTTATATATAGAATCTCGAAGGTTGGGAGTCGTTTATTGTATAAAAACTTCAATGGTATCCGTCATTTGATTCATTCAGTCATTCATGTTGTGCCATGCCTCACTGAGTGTGACAGGATCTCACTCAGCTTAATCTATTCCGATGTTCGACATGTGTGTTTTTCTTTCTGTACCATCATTCATCTCTACAAATGTCCATATCATTTTCATGCAGAAGGTCTTTTTCTCTTACAATTATTATTATTATTATTATTATTATTATATTATTATTATTATTTTATTATTATTATTTTATTATTATTATTTATTATTATTATTATTATTATTATTATTATTATTATTATATTATTATTATTATCTATTTATTATATTATATATTATTATTATTATTATTATTATTATTATTATTATTATTATTTATTATTATATATTATTATTATATATTATTATTATTATTATTATTATTATTATTATTATTATTAATTATTATTATTATTATTATTATTATTAT
>NC_088360.1:146417915-146425415 GCF_034508935.2 Berghia stephanieae | reverse complement strand
TTAAGCATCTGGCTCGTTCCGAAATAATACCGGTTTGAGACGATGGGTCACATATGGAGTAAAAGTTTTTTGTCCAAAATGTACAAAAAGTAGTTCTGTCAGTATACGCTGCAGTGTGGACTAATAAAGACAATAAATAGTTCACAGTGAACTAACTCTTTGCGTGTCCGAGACAAGTTTGATGCACTAAATTGCAAGCCGCACGCCATTCTTTCTGGTCAACGACAAGTTTTTGTGTTACTCCGTTCATTACGATGTTTTGAAAATGGAGTAGTGGGTGGGTGTTAGTGGTGAGAATAGGAGAGAGAGAAAGAGAGAGAGAGAGAGAGAGAGAGAGAGAGAGAGAGAGAGGTAGATAGAGAGAGGGAGATAGAGAGAGAGGGAGATAGATAGAGAGGGAGATAGAGAGAGAGAGGGAGATAGAGAGAGAGAGGGAGATAGAGAGAGAGAGGGAGAGAGAGAGAGATAGAGAGAGAGGGAGATAGAGAGAGGACGGTGAAGATGTCCTAAGACAAAAGACCATACGAATTTCGGTGCTTCTTTTGTAAGTAAAGTGCCAAGAGCGTCATAGAAAGGGGGATCCCAATAGCTTAGCAGTGATTGACTGGGTAGCTGGGTCTGTTAGATCTGGTGGAAAATACTTTACTCTGCGATAGACTGGCATTCTATCTAAAGGGTAGCGGAAATTGCTATTGTCCGTTTCACGCAATAGAAACCGGGATAAACTCCGACTCTATGGACCATATGTCTCTGATGAACTAATTATTTTCTATAGAAGAGTCACCAATTCAAGGATCAACGGCATAGCCTATGTCTAAGGGCGATTAGTCTGCCATGATGATGATGATGATGATGATGATGATGATGATGATGATGATGATGATAATGATGATGATGATGATGATGATGATGATGATGATGATGATGATAATGATGATGATGATAATGATGATGATGATGATGATGATGATGATGATGATGATGATGATGATGATGATGATAATGATGATGATAATGATGATGATGATGATAATGATGATGATGATAATGATGATGATGATGATGATGATGATGATGATAATGATGATGATGATGATGATGATGATGATGATGATGATGATGATGATGATGGATACAAACTTATTTCCATCCACAATATTAATCAATTGTGCTAGATACCACTTTACGCTATTTACGCCAACTTCCGTCTTAATTTTCTATTTTATCATAGGCTTTTAATGTTTAAAAATAGTCCTTATGACTTTGATGTCATATCATAGCCTAGAAGTATTGTGACGTGAGCCACTTTCTATATATAGTAACATGATCATAAGACCACACTTACTTTTTAAAATAACAGAAAAAAAACAAACAAAAACAACAAAAACACTTCTTATCAATTCTGGCAAAGTATTATTTCAAAACAATCCAAGCTTTTTCAAACAAAATTATTTTTAACTTTGCCAGTCACAATTTATTCAGATTTTAAAATACGCCCCCCCCCCCCCCCCACGCCTACCCCAAGAAAATCAATTTTTTAAAAAATTAATGCATTTCTCCCCATAACGTTATAGTCCATAAACTTTTATGGCCGACAGGAATGACAAAGCAAAGCTTTTGAAGACTGACATCGCCCACCAATTCAAATGTTGCCAGATGGTTTTCACAAACAATGCCAAATCAGGTACATAGTTATTTTTTTTTATTATTTATGATTTTCCTTTAGCATTTCACTCACTTAATCCTAGAGATTGTTGCTACTTTTCAAAATTGGAAATAACAAAAATCTATTAAAATGAGCATGTGCATAGATATTTTTATTCAACTACCATTCATTAACTTCTAAAAACTTTAAAAAAATTAGCTTTGATACTACACTTATAATTTGTCTCAGAAAATGTGAAAAATGTATAGGCATGGGGTAAAAGTAACCCGGGTAAACTACGGCTATAGTCGGTGTTAGGGTTGAGTGAGTTCATGCCAGACAGGTGGTGTGAAAAAAAATCCAAAATTATATTTATATTTGTCGTGATATCTACATAGTGCTTCAAAAGTCTTGTCGGAGTTTGAACTATGAACTGTAAAAAAAAACTGAACCAATAAAAACAAATGGGTTTCTATAGGTTACACTTAGGAATTTTAATTAAAAAACAAAAACAAAAAAAAAAACTTGCGCTGTTATATAGTGCAATGTCCACTAAACGTGCTCAACGCGTTTTACATAGGGCCCCTTACCCAACAGCAACACATAACATGTAGAACGAGACAGGACGCATGCTAGGCGACATTACAATTTGCGTGTCTTTCCTGAGTACGGCAGTTAACCAACCTGGTAACAGATCAGCAATATTATACCATGTGTATTGTTTGCTAATTTCGTCTATCAAACGAGCATTGCATGCACGAGTATGTGACTAAACTATTTTGTGTTGCGAGAAAAATGGCATCAAGCCATGCAATAGGGAATGAGATTAGCGGAAGAGTAGCAATCCTTGATTGGACGTCACCGATGGAGAAGTTATTCGTAAACAAACCAACTACAAGCCAAGCCCATATTCCTGTACAAAAATGCATAAAGTTGATTATGATATGCATTTTTGTACAGAAATATGAATAATGTTATTTTTATTTGGCGCGCTTGGCTTGTAGTTGGTTTGTTTACAAATTACAAATAACTTCTCCACCGGTGACGTCCAATCAAGGGACGCTACTCTTCCGCTAATCTCATTCCCTATATCTCTTACCGATGTACTGCAAAAGTATGAAATAATTTCCTAAAATTTGGCATTCAAAAACGCTAAACTGGCAATCCTGACACCGATTAAAATATTGACAGACTGAGAGAGGCCCATCCAACCACTAGGGATTTTAATGACCCAGAAAGATTTTACAGCCATGGCTGATCGGAGATGTCGATAGCTTTTCCAATTTTATTACCGGAGGAAGAAAATAAAACTTTTCCTTAATTTCACTCTGAGTCTGGAAAATGCAGTTAGTTACATTGGCGGATGAATTTGATATTATAAAGAGGAAATGCGTTATATGCAATGGGTTTTGAATATGCAAATCAATATAAATAACTCACTAATGAGGACACCTTACATGTGAGAACGGTAGTATCATAAGGAATGAGATTAGCGGAAGAGTAGCGTCCCTTGATTGGACGTCACCTTACAGAGAGAACATCAATTTGGTTTTGAAGTGTCTCAAGCCGCTTTCACCGGAAGAGAGGACGAGAGACGCATGCGCACAACCAACATGACGTTCTCTCTCAAACAACTTTTCCGCCGGTGACGTCACAGACTATGGGTGACGTCCAATCAAGGGACGCTACTCTTCCGCTAATTTCATTCCCTATTGATTTCTGACACTCTCTCATTCAGAGCCATTTGGCCCATGGAGCCGGATTTATCCTGGTTTCTTTTGCGTGAAACGGACAATAGCAATTGCTTGCTACCCTTACACTTAGGATAGGACGCTAGTCTATAGCGAACTATTGATATTGAATAAGGTAATTATTCTTTGTCAATAAAGCTTTCAATCTGAGGGGTGCTTAGCAGTCTCAGGCTTGATACTTTTTGTACCACTACAACCACCATCACATTGGCAGTATAACCATCGTCACAAACATCACGCCTTCATCATTGTCACTATCGCAGCAACCAACAACCACCATCATCATACTACTACTACTACTACTACTACTACTACTACTACTACTACTACTACTACTTCTACTACTACTACTACTACTACTACTACTACTACTACTACTACTACTACTACTACTACTTCTACTACTACTACTACTACTACTACTACTACTACTACTACTACTACTATTACTACTACTACTACTACTACTACTACTACTACTAGTGCTACTACTACTACTACTACTACTGCTACTACTATTGGCCTCTCTCATCCCCTCTCTCCCTCTCTCTCTCTCTCTCTCTCGCTCTCTCTCTCTCTCTCTATCTCTTCTCTATCTCTTCTCTTCTCTTCTCTCCCTCTCTCCTTCTTCTCTTATTTGCATTTTCTACTCTCCCTTCCCCCTCTCTCTCTCTCTCTCTCTCTCTCTCTCTCTCTCTCTTCACTCTCTCTTTCTCTCTCTCTCTCTCTCTCTCTCACACACACACACACACACACACACACTCACTCACTCACTTATTCCCTCCCCTGTCTGTGCCTGCGTGTATGTCTGTGTATGTGTGTATTAAGTTAGTTAAACATTTTGATTTTCATCTACTCTTTATTTTAGCGTGTTTACGTAGCCAAGAGTCATCCATACCTCGTTCAGTTTATCCCTGACTCTTCTATATCCATGTACTCAATAGTTCCGACTCTCCTATCAAACCCGTGAAAGGAAATTAAAATCAAACAGGGGAGATAATTTAATAGCAGGATTTATTTGTTCGATTAATTTGCTTCCCCTGAAAAAGGAAATGTCCTAGAATGACCATTAATTCACTCTTACTGGAATGGTCCCTTGATATATTTATTTGCGCAACACAATTTTGAATATATCTTCACTTGCATGAACGTTTTCAAATTGTCATGATGCCAAGTACATAATATATAAATCAAAACATGAATTGAATTTCAATAAGAAAATATACGCATAAATTAATTTATCATCTTCTGACACAATAAAACTGTTGCTTTAACTCACTAAATCCTAGAGATTTTTGCTACTTTTCAAAATTGGAAAATATGTATTAAAAATGAGCATGTACATAGATAGTTTTATTCAACTACCATAACCATGTAAAAACTAAAAACATTAGCTTTGATACTACGCCTATAATTTGTCTCATAAAATGTAATAAATAGGCATGGGGTAAAAGTAACCTCGGGTAAACTACGGATATAGTCGGTGTTAGGGTTGAGGGAGTTAACTACGGATATAGTCGGTGTTAGGGTTGAGTGAGTTAACTACGGATATAGTCGGTGTTAGGGTTGAGTGAGTTAACTACGGATATAGTCGGTGTTAGGGTTGAGTGAGTTAACTACGGATATAGTCGGTGTTAGGGTTGAGTGAGTTAACTACGGATATAGTCGGTGTTAGGGTTGAGTGAGTTAACTACGGATATAGTCGGTGTTAGGGTTGAGTGAGTTAACTACGATATAGTCGGTGTTAGGGTTGAGTGAGTTAACTACGGATATAGTCGGTGTTAGGGTTGAGTGAGTTAACTACGGATATAGTCGGTGTTAGGGTTAAGTGAGTTAACTACGGATATAGTCGGTGTTAGGGTTGAGTGAGTTAACTACGGAGATAGTCGGTGTTAGGGTTGAGTGAGTTACCGATGTCTTGACACCTCAAAAACGTTACTTTGTCTTGCTGTTATTGATGCTAAATCGAAACTTAAAGTAGAAAAACAAGGAAGAGAATAAATACAAGTATTTTCAAACTGTGAGGGACCCGATAGCTCAGTTGGTAGAGCACTCTCTTCACACGCAAAGGGACCAAGTTCGATCCCGGGTGCAGTCGAGATTTTTTTTACCTCCCCCACCCCTGTCCACACAGCAGTTATGGGTAGCTGAGTCTGTTAGAATTGGCATTAAGTAATTTGCGATAGACTAGTGTCCTATCCAACGGATAACAAGCAATTGCTATTGTCCGTTTCACTCTATAAAAACCGGGATAAACTCCGGCTACACGATGGGCATCTCCTTACCAGCCATTTTCATAATTTTCCCCAAAACTTCACACCCTCACCCAACACAAAAAACAGACATTTCTTTCTCAAACAGAAAAGCAACAAGCATATTTTCTTTACATCATATTGCTCGACAATATCAGCTCTATGACAGAATGTCAAGTTTTTATAGCTATAGCTATGACATCTGGATGAGGAAAGTAACGGTTGCATCATGACAAATCTGACGATTTTCCAATAATAGGTGGTAAGGAGAGGGCTACGGCTAATGGACTAAAAAAGAAAGATAAAAAGATTCTTAAATTGACAAAAATCAGAGTAAAAAAAAATAATTGAGCTTTATATAGCGCAATATCCACTAAATGTGCTCAAAGCGCTTTACAAGGGGTCCCTGGTCAACAGTAACATTTAACAGATTAGGCGATATTACAATTTTTCGGAGTAGAATTCCCCATTTATCGATCAATCAAAATAACCCTCATCGTGTCAAGCAATTTCAAACCCGGGTCTTCGCGATGTTCCAGGTTTGATGGGTTTTGGGCAAGATTAATTTAAATTAACTTTAGCTTTTATATAGCGCAATATCCATTAAACGTGCTCAAAGCACTAGGTCCAATCCCTGTTGGGTGATATTACAATTGGTTTGGACGGAGACAACGTTGTTAACGGCAAGATACTCATTTTACACCTGAGTAAGGTGAGAGAATGTGAGTAAAGAGAGAGCCTTTTCGAAGGACCGAACTATGCGCCGAGCGAGGCTCGAACCCAGGACATTCCGATCCGAAAGCGAGTGTCACACCACTAGACCACATAGCCGCACTTTCGAGCTTTATTTTTTTCTATAGAAAGCATTTTTCTGCGTGGGTTTGTGGTCTTGTAATATGACACTTGCTCTCAGACGGGTAGGTCTAGGGTTCAAGTCCTTTTAATCCATCGATATTTGAAGGACGAGATTTTAAATACACGTTCTTTCATGATCATGCATAATACGCTCCAACAATCGTGACGTCACTTCCCTCCTAATGACGCATGGTAACTTAGTAACTGGTTCTAAACTATCGGAACAATGGCCGACGCCCTTATGAAATATTTCTCCGACGAGCATAAAAGCGTATCCAGAAGAGAAAAAAAAACATTATAAATCTGATCATGTTTTGACTTTTACACATTCTGATCACAAGACATATGAAAAGTTCTAGCCAGCATGAAGAATAAAAAGTACAGATTTTCTTTGTTTAGAAGCACGATGGCCGCCGTTGCTGGGCGACGTGACATCAGACTATTGAATCCAATTCTTACTCGAGCCTCATCCAAGCAGCTGGTGTGTATCATTGATGCCAAATGTCGTGAATCCATCAACACGATTTGGATTCAGAAGGTTGAGGTGACATTTTGTCATTTGCGTCAATAGAAAAATAAACAAACTGTTACGTGCTTTCTCTCTCTCTCTCTCTCTCTCTTCTCTTCTCTTCTCTCCTCTCTACTCCTTCCTCTTCCTCTCTCCTTCTCTCTCTCTCTCATCTCTTTCCTCTTCTCTCTCTCATCTCTCTCTTCTCTTCCCTCTATCTCTCTCTCCTCTTCTCTCTCTCTCTCTCTCTCTCTCTCTTTCCTCTTATCTCTCTCTCTCCCTCTCTCTTCTCTCTCTCTCTCTCTTTCCCCCCTATCTCTCTCTCCCTCTTCTCTCTCTCTCTCTATCTTCTTCTCTCTATCCTCTCTCTTCTCTATCTCTCATCTATCTATCTATCTATCTTCTATCTATCTATCTATCTATTCTATCTATCTATCTCTTCTATCTCTCTCATCTATCTATCTATCTATCCATCTATCTATCCATCTA
>NC_088360.1:146410196-146412818 GCF_034508935.2 Berghia stephanieae | reverse complement strand
CATTGTTGTAATGGACAATTTTTGCGTTATATTTTTATGAGATTTCTATTACAACAATGAGCCCATAAGAATTTGGGTGATCAGACATGCAAATAAGTGCACCTCTGTCAAAAAGCGTACCAAAATTTGGTTAGAGATCCATTTATGTTTAAGTGCAGTATCTCAGTCTTCCTGTTTTGCTTTGGTTTTTTACCAACCATGTTTTATTGACATTTCCCATTTCCTTATAAATGTAAGAAAAAAATACACATCACAGAGCGTTTCGGCAACGTCTAAGGCAAATCATCCACCATTAATTATTTATTTTGACGCGGTGTTTTTTTCTTCTCGTGTAGAAAGAGAAAAGATATATGACATAGCTAAAAGCAGATATAATAAATAATAATAATAAAATAATAATAATAATAATAATAATAATAATAATAATATAATAATAATAATAATAATAATAATAATAAATAATAATAATAATAATAATAATATTTATAATAATAATAATAATAATTTATAAAAATAATAATAATAATAAATAATAATAATAATAAATAATAATAATAATAATAATAATAATAATAATAATAATAATAATAATAAATAATAATAATAATAATAATAATAATAATAATAATAATAATAATAATAATAATAATAATAATAATAATAATAATATATCTTTATTGTCCATAAATATGGCAATTTGTCATTTAGTTACTCTTGTTATAACGTTAAATGATAACTGTAACATTGAACAGATATTTCACTCCTACTTATTTTCTCTCTCTCTCTCTCTCCTCTCTCTCTCTCTCTCTCTCTCTCTCTCTCTCTCTCTCTCTCTCTCTCTCTCTCTCTCTGTGTGTGTGTGTGTGTGTTTTGTTTTGTTTTGTTTTCAATTGAATGTTGTCTTATCGCGTAATAATACATCATGCAGGTAAGAGCACAGCCATTATGAGACTGGAAAGATGTTATCTATTTTTTTGGTTTGACACAACTTTGTTTGTTTGTTTGTTTGTTTTTAAGGGTTTTACCGTGATGCAAAGCATTGATGTCATATCAGCGCCAGGAAAATGGAAGAAAATGGGATAGTAAAAAGTTCTAGAATTACAATTAAAGCAACCAAGAAAAGGTAAGACAAAGGGGAATTGGTTCGAATAAGAAACAGATGTAGATTCCAAAAGCACTCTATCAAAGTACTTAGTTTGAGATCACATAAAAGTCTCACTCAGACACAAGCATGGGTCCCTAATAAGAGGAATACACTCAAATGTTTACAAATCTTATATAATATGTAAACAAACCTTAAGACAGTGCGTAATAGAGATGATTTACAAGGAAAAAATATCATCTCCCAAAACTATATCTATACATTTGACTGTTTCCCTCTCAGCAAGGCATCCGGTCAGTGCCAGGACAAAAGCAAGTCATCTCATTCCAAGACAAAAATAGAAATCAAGTTGGAAAACAGATATCATAGGGGGGGGGATAGAAGACACAGCAAGTACCTCCCTTCCCACTATAGGAGTGACACAACTTTGCTACCACAACTTGACGTAATAAATAAAAAAGAGTATGACCCTTAATTGGCCGTCTTAGTAAACAAAAACTAGTAATTCACAACCATAAATGTGCGGTCTACTTGGTATGACACTCGCTTTCGGGTTGGAAGGTCCTGGGTTCGAGCCTCGCTCGGCGTATAGTCGAGACCTTAGAAAAGGCTCTTTAATCACATTCTCTCACCGTACTCAAGTGTAAAATGAGTACCTGGTCCTTAACAGCGTTGTCTCTGTCCGAAAATAATTGTAATAATAGACGTCATATCTCGCTATACATGCAAATTGTTAGTGTTGGTCAGGAACACTTTCTAAAGCGCTTTGAGGACATTTAGCGGATATTGCGCTATATAAAAGCTCAAGTTTTTTGGATTTTTTTTTTCAAATCACATGGAACCACATGTTTACCCCGATTCTATAGCGTCAAACGTACTGCAACAATTGCCTGAAGCACATTGAACTCAGACTCTTGACTAATGCAAAGTACTTTCTGCCACATCTCACAGACCCAGATAACCAACTATTGTTGAATGAACTTAGTTTAAAATTCCTGTCCTAAGAGCAAATAGTGTAAGTGGCTTGAACACGTTGCAGCTATTATTTTAGGTCGTGTTTGTGAGCTGAAGAATTAGTATTTTCCTAGCGATGAATCGAGGGAATTTTTTTACCCGTTTTTATTTTGGATTTTCTGCGAAAACACTTGACTACATTTTTCAAATTTGAATATTCACTCCAAGATTTGAATGAAATAAAAATATTGTGTTTTGATTCTCTCATTGCCAATAAAACACTAAATTTATGATATATGATATGATACTGACAAACTATAGCAAACATGAAACGAAAACACTGCAAAAGCACTTCCTGTGTTTTGGGCAGTATGCGCATGCACAAATCATAGGCCATCGAGAAGAAGCGACTGGATTCGTGATAAAATTCCTTTCAATGGAGTGTCTGGCTCTTTGGATCCATGGAATATTGGAGCATTGGAGCATTGGAGCACGCCATTTGAACGGGTGCATTCATCGTCTGTCATACAGCCTCTTTTATCTGTAAACAACGTTCTATTCACGCC
>NC_088360.1:146402696-146405196 GCF_034508935.2 Berghia stephanieae | reverse complement strand
TGGATTAGTGGAATATCTCTAACATTTAATTAAAACTATGTCTTCCAACCTAGCCTAAGTTTAGCATTAAATGACTTCTAGCTAACATTTCGTGGTATCGATTCTGTATATACACATGTATCGATTACAACCACTTTCACAATAAAATCTCCATTGCTATCGAATAAAAATGATGTCCCAACCCTACACCTATTGTCCTCCCTCCCCCCCTCCCCCCCCCCAACCCGCCCCTCCTCCTTAACATCCATTCTTTAACCGACTTTCTATCCCCCTTTCACCCCACCGCTTTCTTTCTTCAAATATCATCTTCCATTTTATTTTTACAAGTCGACCGGCCCGTCTTCGTCTCATTTAAGTAAAAGGATTTTTTTTCTCCGAGCAAACAAAATGCGTCGTCTTTTACGACGAACGATGGCGAGTTGAGTCGCTCTAGAAGAAAAAAGGTCCATTGAAGGAGAAAAAATACATTTAATCAATTGCGAAAGGACATCAAAATCATCGAAAGGAAGGAGGAAACACGTCCATGAAAATTGTATTGGATCCATTTCCGGTCGGAGATTGAAATCACGTTCTGATTGCGTTATAAAACGAGAGATGTAGACCGGTATTTATTTACTGTTCGTGATAAGAATCGATTATTTCTTTTTTATCATACCGGTTCTAATATCCGAGTACTGTCCGATCGTCCATTCTTTGAGCTTTGATGTGTGACTCTGTGGTTTTGTGATATGATACGCCTCTGACTGGTAGGACCCGGGTTCCAGTTCCAGTCAGAATGGTGCATAGTTGGGTCCTTGGTTAAGGCTCTTTACTAAATATTCTCTTACTTCACTCAGGTGTAAGATAAGTACCTGGTCTAAATATCATCTCATGTTTTTTTTTTATATTTTAATTATGGGGTTGGGCGGGGAGGGGGGGGGAGTAATACTGTTTTATTGCGTTTGTTTTTCGTCTTTGTTGTTATTAATTTTGCTTTGGGTTTTTGTTTTAATTTTTTTGTTTTTTTGTTCTCTTTTGTTGCTTTCCTTTTTTCTTTTGTTTTTTTTTTAGGTTTGTTTACACCGGAAGTGCACATTTTTGCAGGTCTGAACGCCGAACGCGATGATTGGGTTAACTGACAAGTGTTGTAATGACGTTGGTTTGACAGTATTTCTATAGGTACAATTAGCCCGTAACAAGTTGTGTGTTATCAGACATGCCAAAATTTACACGTCGTTTACAACACACAAATAATTGGGTTCTTTTCTAATGTGTAGTTTACTTCACACAAATTCTCTCTCTCTCTGTCTCTCTCTTTCTCTCGCTCTCTCTCTCCCTCTCTCTCTCTCTCTCTCTCTCTCTCTCTCTTTCTCTCTCACACACACACACACACACACATACACGCATACACACACAGACAAATATATATATGACCATGACGAACCCAGGACTGTCCGATACCAAAGCGAGTGTCATACCACTAGACCACATGAAGCCGTACGATCGATTTACAACGGCAAAAATTATATATATATATATATATATATATATATATATATATATATATATATATATATATATATATATATATATACATAGAATATATATATATATATTCTAACCTTAAATCAGAAGTCGATTACATGATTTCTACGGCCCAACCTTTTGTTGTCTATTTCAGTATTCGATTTCTTTAATAAGCAAACGATTTTTTATCGGCCGTTTATCAAAGGTGAGTACACGATTTCTACCACGAAACCTTGTGTTATGCATTTCAATAATCGATTTTTACAACCAACTTTAAGCCACTGACGACAAGACTTTCCAAACCTTTTACGAGAAGTCGATTACTCTATTCCCCACCACCCAAGCCATGTGCCCAGATGTCTATTAACTGTAAGAAATATGTAGCCATGTGTTGTCTACTGCAATAATCCATTCCTTCTTACGGACAGCTTTACCCACTAACGACCAGATTTCGACTTCTCTTTTCTAAACCTTTTACCATACTGCGGTCACACTTTTTATACCCCCCTCCATCTGTCTCAGTAATTGAGTCCAGTAATTGATTCAACAAACTTTAACCTACTAAGGACAAGTCTTTATTTTTTTTTTCCAAACCTTTTATCGGTAGTCGATTACACTATTTCTACGATTATATCACGTAATGTCAACTTCAATAATCGATTCCTTTATACAGCCGGCTTTAACCCACACTTAGCGATATTGAATTGATTTCAAAACTAAACATCATAATAATGTTTTATCTACCAAACTAACTAACCACGGGGGCAGAGTGGCTCAGTGGTACGGTCTTTGCTTCTTACCCGAAAGGTAACGAGTTCAATCACCCGCCGCTGCGTGGTGTGGCCTTGAGCAAGTCACCTCGCCCTAGCTCACTTTGCGGCGCTGCTCTGCGGCTAACGCCTGGGTTATTCCAGTCCTCCCTTGGAATAGACCCTAAAGACAAATTTCCTCTTGGGTATGAATAAAGGGAATCCAATTTTATTGTATTTATTTT
>NC_088360.1:146394573-146399573 GCF_034508935.2 Berghia stephanieae | reverse complement strand
TCTATTTCAGTATTCGATTTCTTTAATTAGCAAACGATTTTTTATCGGCCGTTTATCAAAGGTGAGTACACGATTTCTACCACGAAACCTTGTGTTATGCATTTCAATAATCGATTTTTACAACCAACTTTAAGCCACTGACGACAAATCTTTCCAAACCTTTTACGAGAAGTCGATTACTCTATTCCCACCACCCAAGCCATGTGCCCAGATGTCTATTAACTGTAAGAAATATGTAGCCATGTGTTGTCTATTGCAATAATCGATTCCTTCTTACGGACAGCTTTACCCACTAACGACCAGTGTGTCTATTTTACGAAACCCGCCGAAACCCGCTGATAACCTTAGTCTCAGGTTCACTCCCGACTGGTGTACACTTCCCTGAGTCTCGGGTTCACTCCCCACAGTTGTCTACTTCCCCTAACTTTGCTGGATATTGTCGGGTTTTGCCGGGTTTCGGTGGGTTTCGTAAAAAAGCACTAATTCTTTTTTACGAAACCCGCCGAAACCCGTCCCAGGTTCACTCCCCAATGGTGTACATTTCCCTGAGTTCCAGGTTCACTCCCCACTGCTACCTACTTCCCATAACTTTGTCGGGATTCGTCGGGTTTCGGCGGGTTTCGTAAAAAAAGACACACCGCTGACGACAAGACTTTCCAAACCTTTTACGAGAAGTCGATTACTCTATTCCCACCACCCAAGCCATGTGCACAGATGTCTATTAACTGTAAGAAATATGTAGCCATGTGTTGTCTACTGCAATAATCGATTCCTTCTTACGGACAGCTTTACCCACTAACGACCAGATTTCGACTTCTCTTTTCTAAACCTTTTACCATACTGCGGTCACACTTTTTATACCCCCCCTCCCGTGTGTTATCTATCTCAGTAATTGAGTCCAGTAATTGATTCAACAAACTTTAACCTACTAAGGACAAGACTTTATTTTCTTTTTCCAAACCTTTTATCGGTAGTCGATTACACCATTTCTACGATTAAATCACGTAATGTCAACTTCAATAATCGATTCCTTTATACAGCCGGCTTTAACCCACACTTAGCGATATTGAATTGATTTCAAAACTAAACATCATAATAATGTTTAATCTACCAAACTAACTAACCACGGGGACGGCGTGGCTCAGTGGTACGGTCTTTGCTTCTTACCCGAAAGGTAACGAGTTCAATCACCCGCTGCTGCGGTGTGTGGCCTTGAGCATGTCACCTCACCCTTGCTCACTTTGCGGCGCTGCTCTGCGGCTGATGCCTGGGTTATTCCAGTCTTCCCTTAGAATAGACCCTAAAGACAAATTTCCTCTTGGGTATGAATAAAGGGAATTTTATTTTACTGTATTTATTTTATATATTTATTTATTTTATTTAACAAAAGGAAGGGAATGTAAGTTTGAACTGTTATATACACAAAATAAGAACTTTAAGTCCTTTGTAAAGATCCCTAAGCCAACAACAACACCCAACACATAGAAAAAGACATGACGTCCGTAAGGCGCTATCATAATCTATACTTAACTTGAGCTTTTATATAGCGCAATACCCACTAAACGTGCTCAAAACGCCTTACAAGGGGACCAACAGCAGCGCTTAACAGGTAGGACATGACATGACGCATGTTAGGCGATTTCACACGTATTCTCGGAAAGAGACAACGCTGTAAACGGTAAGTACGGTGAGAGAATGTGTGTAAAGAGCCTTTTAAAAGGACTCAACTATGCGCCGAGCGAGGCTCGAACCCAGGACCTCCCGATTCGAAAGCGAGTGTCATACCACTAAACCACATAGCCGTATTGACAGAGACAACGCTGTTACCTAACGAGAGAAGGGACTCTTTTTACACATGGGTATGGTCAGAATAATAATATGTGAATTGAAAAAAAAACAGGAACTTTTTCCAAAAATCAAGATTTCACCACCCATAATGGGGCTCAATTCTGGGTCCTTCAAGAACACAAGCAGAATGTCAACAACATGACCACGCACAGACGTACGTTCAATCTCCAGAACTTACAGTTTACATCGTGAAAAAGCATTTACATAGATGCAACTAGGTTGTCTGTATAATATGGCCCAAGCTATCAGGGGCGGGTTGGCTCAGCGGTATGGTCTTTGCTTCCTACCCGAAAGGTACCGAGTTCAATCACCTGCCGCTGCATTGTGTGGCCTTGAGCAAGTCACCTCGCCCTAGTTCACTTTGCGGCGCTGCTCTGCGGCTGACGCCTAGGTTATTCCAGTCTCCCCTTGAAATAGACCCTAAAGTCAAATTTCCCCTTGGGTATGAATAAAGGGAATTTTATTTTACTGTATTTATTTTATATATTTTTGTATTTTATTTAACAAAAGGAAGGGAATGTAAGTTTGAACTGTTATATATACAAAATAAGAACTTAAAGTCCTTTGTAAAGATCCCTAAGCCAACAACAACACCCAACACATAGAAAAAGACATGACGCCCGTAAGGCGCTATCATAATACGCTTTAACAGTCGTAACGTCACTTCCCGCGTATTGACGCATGGTAACTTAGTAACTGGCTCGAAACTATCGGAACAATGGAGGACGCCCTTATGAAATATTTCTCCGACGAGCATAAAAGCCTATCCAGAGGGGAAAAAAACATTATAAATCTGATCATGTTTTGACTTTTACACATTCTGATCACAAGACATATGAAAAGTTCTAATAAGCATGAAAAATTTAAAAAATACAGATTTTCTTTGTTTAAAACCACGATGGCCGCCATTGCTGGGCGACGTGGCATCAGACTATTGAATCTAATTTATACTTGACAGAGACAACGTTGTTACCTCAAGAGGGACTCTTTTTACACCTGGGTACGGTCAGAATAATAATATGTGGATGGAAAAAAAAACAGGAACCTTTTCCAAAAATCAAGATTTCACCACCCATAATTGGGCTCAAATCTGGGTCCTTCAAGAACACAAGCAGAATATCAACAACATGACCACGCACAGACGTTTAATCTCCAGAACTTACAGTTTACATCGTGAAGAAGCATTAACATAGATGCAACAAGCTTGTCTTTATAATATGTGACCCATCGTCTCAAAACGGTATTATGACGGAACGAACCAGATGCTTGAAAGCCGAATTAAATGTTAAACTGGTCAAAAATATAAATTGTTGATTATATCACCCTAAAATATGGTATCCATTCTCCTCAATAAAACATACAACCTCAACATAAGTCTGATATTTCTGGCTATAAATGCAATTTTCAACATCTTAACCAACCCGACTTAATACCGTTTCGAGGCGAAGAGTCACATATGGCCCAATTGATACCAGTCCGCCCTGTGATTGAGAGGCTTGTACGCTACCAACTGATCTATCAGGCCGCCAAAAAAAAAAGTCAGAGTGAAAATCAATCTCCAAATATCTGAAGCGTTGAGTAAAGACAGAATTAAATCGATGTTCATATCGAGGCCTTTTATCTTCTTTTTAGATCGATCAAATCGATACTGATAATGTGATTATATCGAAGATTAAATTATCGATATGTAGATCTTAGCTTCACCCTGCACTCGCCGACTCAATTGTTTCGTGTTTTTAAAAACAAGAAAACTAGAACAATCGATAAACTATATCAGTGTGAACAACTGGGTTGTAAAAAGAAAAAAAATGAGAATCGACATTAAAGGGAAGATGGAAACTTCCGGTTTTCGGTAAAAGTAAACAGTAGGCCTATCCGATTTTTTTATTCCTCTTTGTGGTCTTATGGTTTGACATTAGTCTGCTGAACGCTACGTCCCTGGTTCGAATTCTGCATTTGGCAGCGTAAGGTCCTTGTAAATCGGTCTTTATTCACATTCACTCACATTTATTATGGGAGGAGGAGGAGGAGGATGAGGAGAAGGAGTATGAGAAGAAGGATGAGGAAGAGAAATAGGATGAGGAGGAGAAGGAGGAGGAGGAGGAGAAGGAGGATGAGGAAGAGAATTAGGAGGAGGAGGAGGAGGAGGAGGAGAAGGAGGAGGAGGAGGAGGAGGAGGAGAAGGAGGAGGAGGAGGAGGAGGAGGATGAGGAGGAGAGAGGAGGAGGAGGAGGAGGAGGAGAAGGAGTGGGGTAGAGCGGAGAAGGGTGAGAGAGGAAAGTAGGAGTGATAGGAGAAAGGAGGAAGGAGGGTGAAGGAGGAGGATGAGGGAAGGAGGGGAGAAGGAGGATGAGGAGAGAGAATAGGATGAGGAGGAAGAAGGAGGAGCGGGAGATATGGAGGAGGAGAGGAGGATGAGGAGGATGAGAGAGGAGAGGAGAGAAATAGGATGAGGAGGAGAAGAGAGGAGGAGGAGGAGAGAGGAGGAGGAGAGGAGGAGAAGGAGGAGGAGGAGGAGAAGGAGGAGGATGAGGAGAGGAGGAAGGAGAAAGGATGAGGAAGAGAAATAGGATGAGGAGGGAAGGAGGAGGAGGAGGAGAAGGAGGAGGAGAAGGAGGAATGAGGAGGATGAGGAAGAGAAATAGGATGAGGAGGAGAAGGAGGATGAGGAGGAGAAGGAGGGAGGAGGAGGAGGAGAAGGAGGAGGAGGAGGAAGGAGGAGGAGAGGAGAGGAGGAGGAGGAGGAGGAGAAGGAGGAAGGAGGAGGAGAAGGAGGATGAGGAGGAGAAGGAGGAGGAGGAGGAGGAGGAGGAGAAGGAGGAGGAGGAGGAGAAGGAGGATGAGGAGGAGAAGTAGGAGGATGAGGAGAAGGAGGAGGAGGAGGAGAAGGAGGAGGATGAGGAGAAGGAGGAGGAGAAGGAGGATGAGGAAGAGAAATAGGATGAGGAGGAGAAGGAGGAGGAGGAGGAGAAGGAGGAGGAGAAGGAGGATGAGGAGGATGAGGAAGAGAAATAGGATGAGGAGGAGAAGGAGGATGAGGAGGAGAAGGAGGAGGAGGAGGAGGAGAAGGAGGAGGAGGAGGAGAAGGAGGAGGAGGAGGATGAGGAGGAGAAGTAGGAGGAGGAGGAGAAGGAGGATGAGGAGGAGAAGGA
>NC_088360.1:146384573-146389573 GCF_034508935.2 Berghia stephanieae | reverse complement strand
ACGTGCAAGGTTACACACAGTTTTGTGTATATTGGTCCGTTATACTTCCGGGTGGCAATGTTGTGAACTTCTTAGGCAAGCGCATACTATCTATACAACAAGACCACATAGACACATAATATATATGCGTCTGCGCATGTGTGAGTGTGTGTGTATGTGAATCTGTGTGTGCGTCTGTGTGTGTGTGTGTGTGCGTGTGTGTGTGATTCTAATCAATAGTAAAATCGTGATGAGAAGAACGCGGGTAATGTATTTTTCCACCACCGTAGTCCTGGATGTGTCAAAAAGTTTATCACACGGGAAATATAAATAGCATTAAAAAAATAAAGATAATCTCCCTTTATTTATCCCCAAGGGGAATTTGTCTTCAGGGTCTATTCCAAGGGAAAACTGGAATAACCCAGGCGTCAGCCGCAGTGCAGCGCCGCAAAGTGAGCTAGGGCTAGGTGACTTGCTCAAGGACACACAGCGCATCGGCGGCTGATCGAACTTGTTACCTTTTGGGTACGAAGCAGAGACCTTACCGCTGAGCCACGCTGCCTCAATCTGTCATTCACATCATCATCATCATCATCGTCGTCATCATCATTATAAATAATATGATTATCATCAAAATCATCATCATCATCATCATCATCATCATCATCATCATCATCATCATCATCATCATCATCATCATCATTATTATTGTTATTATTATTATCATTATTATTATTATTATTATTATTATTATTATTATTATTATTATTATATTATTATATCATTATTATTATTATTATTATTATTATTATTATTATTATTATTATTATTATCATTATTATTATTATTATTATTATCATTATTATTATTATTATTATTATTATTATTATTATTATTATTATTATTATTATTATTATTATATGATTCATCACCAACACTATATAATCATCATGATCATCATTACCATCATCATCATCATCATCATCATCATCATCATCATCATCATCATCATCATCATCATCATCATCATCATCACCATTACCATCATCATCATCATCGTCATTATCATCATTACCACCACCACCACCACCACCATCACCACTATCAACTTTATTGTCATTAACATAATTTCTAACACGATACACCATCACTACTAACACCACATTATATCTACTTCCGGGTGAACTTTTCGACAACACATAACGTTGGACCAAGTAACAAAATTAATCACAAACACAGAGAAACCATTTGCCACAGCAAACCATGTTTCAACTGTCAAGACCTACCGACCATCTATCTACCCAGTTTGGTTCTATATCACATGCGTTCCATTTTCAACTGACTTACTTACTTACTTATCCGAACCAGCGACCACCTGAGCTCTTGCCCTTCGGTCTTGTGCCATGACGTAGAAGTTAGACGTCTTTTGTAGTTGTTCCAGGTGACTATAAAGTGTGTTACTGATGCTTGGATTTGGTGGGAGGAATGTGCATCTCAGGTCTTCAAGAGGTTGACATTCAAGCAAGTGGTGTATTACTGTTTCATTGGGGTGTTATTCTCAACTGACAAAATGCTGTAATCAGACCACCACATCCACAACCACACCTAAATCAACAACATCCAATGATTTACATGACAAATACTTTTAATAAACGAGCGTATAGATAGAACGAAGATGACGTAACTCGTGTCTTTGTTATTGTTTTTTGCCATCCGCGGTTATGAGTAATTCTCACTTAACTGTATTATCCAGACTATAAAAGTACATGGTTACACATAGTTTTGTGTGTTTGTCATTTATACTTCCGGGTGGCAATGTTGTGAGCTTCTTAGGTCACTGTTTTTGAACAGTTTATTCATTCCTGATTTCATATTTTTGCTGAATGAATAGTTTAAAACAGTGTAAAATAATGCAATTCAAAACCCCTACCCGACCTTATTATTTATGAAAGAGTTAAAATCAATTATTAAGATAAACTTGATAAGAATGTAGAGAAGAATATCTTAATGAATATTGTCCTTGATAATACTAATCATTGGAAGTTAATTAGAGCTAAACATGATTGGGATGTTGATATTAGACTTAGAAATGATAATGTTGTTTATCAACGTTATTTGAATCAAAATCTACTAAATATTGCTTTTCTCATAAAATTGTTATCTAATCACATTTTTGGGACTTGACGAATCTTCAAATCTTAATGATAGAGTTTTGAAATTTTGAACTAAAATAGCTGATATGTTACGTGTTTTTTTTACAAAATAAGAAAACTAGAACAATCGATAAACTATCTCAGTGTGAACAACTGGGATGTAAAAAGAAAAAAAACTCAAAAACTATATTAAAGGGAAGATGGAAACTTTCGGTTTTCGGTTAAAAACCAGTAGACCTATAGCTGGCTTCTTTGATTTTGTTGTTATTGAATAGTTTTGGGGTAAAAATAATTTTTCATTACATATTGACAAAAAAAGTGAGTAAATTTTATTCACATTAAAAATAAAAGAAAGTTAACCTTTAAGAGTGAATTAATTAGCCAACTAATTACAACTATGCTGAAACTTCATATAACAACGATAAAAAATCAAAATCATAGAAGAAGTAATAACGTGGTGGAGTCCCAAAAGACTTGTTTATTTTCCAAGATGGCCTCCATCTCCATGGCGACGAAGAGATTTTCAATATTTTATTTATTTTTACCAACAATTTTGTTTTACATGATACCTGATGAATCAACATCATGAGTTTGATAAAATTTAGGATTTGTGTATGTTTGGGATCGAGCCCTCTTAACTAAATTTAAAACAACACCAATTGTGACCCATCACCACTAAACGGTATTATTTCGAGGTGATTTAGACGCTGAACGTTGAATCTCTGGTCGTAAATATGAAAAATCTCGGGATGATTTAGACGCTGAAAAGTTGAATTTCTAGTCAAAATATGAATATCTCGGGATGATTTAGACGCTGAAAATTTGAATCTCTAGTCAAAATATGAATATCTCGGGATTATTTAGACGCTGAAAAGTTGAATCTCTTGTCAAAAATAGGAAATTTAGGTTTAATATGTGTCTTATTAATCCTTTTTAATTCATAAAAATGAGTGGAGCAGGCACTTATGTTGATAACAACAAGAGATGAAGTGAGTAGGAAAGTGCCAGAATACGATCGTGGATAACTCATACGGTAGAGTCACACTCTCACCGGCCAGGCGGAGTTGTCGTACCAGTAAGGTTGCGGGTTCAAACCTCCATCACCGCCGCGAACATGTTTTATTCTCTATTGTCTTCTGGCACTTTCCTACTCACTTCATCTCTTGTTATTAACCCTTTGTAACACATGAACAATTACTATCGGGTTGGGTATTATAATTCCTCCAAGAACGAGCTGTAATCAACAAAATATTGATATCTCTTGTTATCTTCAACGTAAATTTCACTTTTTAGTACAAGTTTCACCTTGACAAGATGCCGCTTCGTGACGGTGGGTCACAATTTGAAATGTCGGGTCATATGTTTAGTTGATATGTTGTTGTTTTGTTTTGTTTTGTTTTTTCTCTCTTGATTTCCAATGTTTTCCAGATTTCCACAAATCAACACAAACAACCTTCGGGTTCTTCGATTCAGACACCAGGTAGATTTACAGTGATAAAAGTATCAATATGTACGCAATGCACTCGAGGATAAAGGAAAAAACCTACATCCTTGACTAAGAGAGAAAGAAAGAGAGAGAGCGAGAGAGAGAGGGGGGGGTAGAGGGAGAGAGAGCGAGAGAGAGAGAGAGAGAGAGAGAAAGAGGGAGAGAGAGAGAGGAGGGTAGAGGGAAAGAGAGAGAGAGAGAAAGAGAGAGATATAAAAATAGATAGCGAGAGAGAGAGAGAGAGAAAATAGAGTGAGGAGAGAGAGAGAGAAGACCGAGAGAGAGAGACGGATAGAGAGAAGGAGACAGAGAGAAGAAAGAGAGACAGAGAGAGAGAGAGAGAGAGAGAGAGGAAGAAAGAGATGGAGAGAGAGAGATGTAGTCAGAGAGTGAAATTGAGAGAGAGAGAGAGAGAGAGAGAGAGAGAGAGAGAGAGACTTTTTTCCGACAGATACAACGATGTTAACGGCCAGGTACTCATTTTACACCTGAGGACGGTGAAATAATGAAATGTAAGAAATAAAGAATTAATGACAAAGAGAAAGGTTATTAGTTCCAGAAAGCCCAAGGTGGTGGGGTTGAGGGTGAAAGAATGATAGGTGGGATAAAGATAGGATGAATTGTTTGTTTGTTTTTTGATTGCCCAAATGATATTTATTGATTCAATGCGTTGTGTCGAAACTTTTATTGTTACAAGATGATAGATAATGATATCGACGGATGGATAGATAGAAAGATAGACATATAGATAGATGGATGGATGGATGGACTGATGGAGGGATGGAGGGAGGGAGGGAGGGAGGGATGGATGGATGGATGGATGGATAGATCGATGGATGGATGGATGTATGGATAGATCGATGGATGGACGGATGGAGGGATGGATAGATGGATGGATGGATGAATAGAAAGATAGATAGACATATAGATAGATAGATAGATAGATAGATAGATAGATAGATAGATAGATAGATAGATGATGAATGGAAGGATGTATAAATAGATAGATAGATAGATAGATAGATAGATATGTAGATAGATAGATAGATAGATAGATGATGAATGGAAGGATGGATACATAGATAGATAGATAGATAGATAGATAGATAGATAGATAGATGATGAATGGAAGGATGGATAAATAGATAGATAGATAGATACATAGATAGATAGATAGATAGATAGATAGGTAGATAAATGGATAGATAAATAGATAGATAGATAGATAGAAAGATAAATAGATAGATAGATAGATAGATAGATAGATAGATAGATAGATAGATAGATAATGAACAAGTTAAATATAATACTACGAGATTAATTGGATAATATTACATAAAGGGATCAAGAGAGAGAGAGAGAGAGAGAGAGAGGGAAGAGAG
>NC_088360.1:146369573-146379573 GCF_034508935.2 Berghia stephanieae | reverse complement strand
AATCTTTGTTTACAAACGCATGCTATTTATAGAACAAACTTCCTGGTTGAGTTTAGCTAATGAACGTAGTTTAACCTTCTGATTGAATGCACCAAATCTGCCATTATCATTATCGTGAATGTGAATGTGAATCAGATTGATTTCATTTCCTTTACGTTTGTCTGTTCAGCATTTTCCTTCTCTATTTCTAAAAATCGTTTGGCTCTTAGTTTGATTTTTGATAGGTTTTGTTTTCATTTTATGTTCCATTCTGTGTGTAGGGTGTCTCATTGGATGATGGGGGTGAAAAGAGGGAAGGGGAGGAGGAGAAGGAGGAGGAGGGGTATGAGGAAGAGGAGGAGAAGGAGGGGCAGAAGAAGGAGGATGAGAAGAAGAAGAAGAAGAAGAAGAAGAAGAAGAAGAAGAAGAAGAAGAAGAAGAAGATGATGATGATGAAGCTGAAGGAGGAGGAGGAGGAGGAGGAGGATGATGATGGGTATGAGGAGGAGTAGTGGGGTCGTTAGATGACGAACAAGTGGGTGAAGAGGAGGAGGATGAGGAGTTAGGAAGAAGAAGAAGAAGAAGAAGTAGAAGAAGAGAAGAAGAGAAGAAGAAGAAGAGAAGAAGAAGAGAAGAAGGAGAAGAAGAAGAAGAAGAAGAGAGGAAGAAGAAGAAGAAGAAGAAGAAGAAGAAAGAAGAAGAAGAAAGAGAAAGGAGGAGGAGGAGAGAGAAGGAGGAGGAGGAGGAGGAGGAGGAGAAGGAGGAGGAGGAGAAGAGAGAAGAAGAAGAAAGAAGAAGAAGAAGAAGAAGAAGAAGAAGAAGAAGAAGAAGAGAAGAAGAAGAAGAAGAAGGAAAGGAGGAGGAGGAGGAGGAGAGGAGAAGAGAAAGAAGAAGAAGAAGAAGAAGAAGAAGAAGAAGAAGAAGAAGAAGAAGAAGAAGAAGAAGAAGAAGAAGGAGGAGGAGGAGGAGGAGGAGGAGGAGGAGGAGGAGAAGAAGAAGAAGAAGAAGAAGAAGAAAAAGAAGAAAAAGAAGAAGAAGAAGAAAAAGAAGAAGAAAATAACAGGAGGAGGAAAAAGAAGAAAATGAGGATTGACAATAGAATGATGTATGTTCATGTTTATTTGTTAGTTGTTATGTCGAACTGTTCTATTTATTCTTTGTCTTTGAAGTTATAATTGATAGATGACAATAGATAGATAGATAGATAGACAGATAGATGGTTACTGACTGATGCAGAACAATGAGGCCGAACAGAAGATCAATCTACATTATGTCCTATACAAAGTGCGTTGTCGCTACACAATAAGTGATAGGCTATTCTAGGTCAATAGGTTAGGGACTATATATATATCTACACACCAATCTGGCCCTTTCTAACCAAACACATTTATTTACATTTTGGCCAGAAAACCTTTATCTACTCCAAGTATCGATTGGTTAAAATTATCCTCACCTTGTCAAAAAGTTTCAAACCGGAGACTTCCAAGAATTCTTGGGTTTAAAACTCTTTGCTAAGTTGAGGATAATTTTAATCGAAATATATGAGAAAAAAAATTTCTCGCCAATTTTTAAAAGATGTATTTTACAAGAGTTTGGCGGTATTTCATTAATATAAAAGTATGTCGTTTCACTTGGCGTACGTAAGCCTTAAAATAGTTTGTGTTGATGTCATGCCATTTGATGATTCGTTATAGGTTAAGCGATTATTGCTTGAAAAGACATTGTGGCTTTTTGGTCTAGTGGAAAGACAATCTCCTTCACACCCATAGGTCCACGGTTCGAGTCCCGTCCCGCTCTGTGCGGCACAAAGTAGAGTTCTTGAAAAATGCTATTTACTCATATTCTTTCATTGTACTTAGGTGTTAAATGATTATTTGTCTGTGATATGCGTTGTGTATTATATTGATTATATTTGTATGATATTTATTTATATTTTGTTAAGATAATATTATATCATATTCTATAACTCCATTGAATAATTACAGACTGTTTTTATTTTTAAGTTAATCATGCTAAAGTTTATTAGCAATCAATCCACTAATTCATGACTTGATATGAAGTGGAAAAAAATATAGATAATCACTACAATAGGTGTGTCTAGAAAGCGTTCTACTATTGTAGTGTGGCTATGTGGTCGAGTGGAATGACACTCGCTTTCGGATCGGAAGGTCCTGGGTTCGAGCCTCGCTCGGCGCATAGTTGAGTCCTTGGAAATGGCTCTTTACTCCCGTTCTCTCACCGTAATCAGGTGTAAAATGAGTGCCTGGCCGTTAACAGCGTTGTGTCTATGTGTCTATTGTCTGAACAATCGTAATATCGCCTAACAGGCGTCATGTCTCGGTTCTACATGTTACTTGTTGCAATTGGTCAGGGACCCCATGTAAAGCACTTTGAGCACGTTTAGTTGATATTGCGCTATATAAAAGCTCAATTTTTTTTTTTTTTGTTTTTGTTTTTGTTTTGTGATGTTGTTTTTTAGATCTAAGTATATTGTCTGGAATAACAACTGTAGTCATCTTTCCTCAAGAGATTAAGCGAGAAATAATGGTTTGACACCTGTGGCCTATAAAAACCTATTATAATCTTGATAGAAACCTTATCTTTATCACGGAATAATGAAAACATTCCAGCTTGAAGCTCGAAGGAAATAAATAAAGATAAGTATTGAATTATTGTAAGCTTCAATTTAATAGACGAAGATATTGACATATCTCATTCGTCCTTTGTGTTTCATTCATCGTGTTTTGTTCATAAAGGGGAAACCCGAAACGTCCACAGTATATGTCTTCGTCTAATAAAATGAAGCTTACAATAATTCAATACTTATCTTAATTCTTTATCTACTTAAGGTATCAAACAAAAATAACATAATATTATGGATAGTAACGATTCGCACAAAAATACCTTGTTATAGCTATGGTAATTGTCTAATGGTAATGTGATCTATTTTCGTAAATAGCCTAAAATAGATAAAATTATCATTAGACAATTACCATATCTATTACATTTAGATGGATACATATATGCCAATTTTTAAAATGCTATCAACATAGAAATACTTTTAAATGTGAAAAACGTACGTTTAAAAAAATTGTTATTATTATTATTATTATTATTATTATTATTATTATTATTATTATTATTATTATTATTATTATTATTATTATTAATTATTATTATTATTTAGTTATTATTATTATTATATTATTATTATTATTATTGTTATTATTATTATTATTATTATTATTATTATTTATATTATTATTATTATTATTATTATTATTATTATTATCATTATTATTATTATTATTATCATCATCATCATTATTATCAATGTTATATTTTGAATAATATAGAGCTAAAATGAGACCCAAGTTGAGCGCTGCACTGCGGCGTATTCCAGTCTTCCCTTGGAATAGACTCTAGAGACAAATTTCCCCCTTGGGATGAATAAAGGAAATTTTATTTTTATATTTATTTATTGTGACAATCTGGTGTAATGTTGGAATAAACTAGATGAAGAAAAAAAAATATTGTTTTTTTTTTTACTTTTTTATTTATGGGGGGGGGGGGGGGTCTGGGTTTTTGTTTTGTTTTTTTTGTTTTTTTTTTTTTGTTTTTCTTTGGGTTTTTTTTTTTTTTTTTTGATTTTTTAATTTGTTTTTTTTTGTTTTTGATTGTTTTGTTTTGTTTTTTTGGTTTTCTTTTTGTTTGTTTTTTATTAAGGTCAATATACCTGTTTATTGTCGTATTTAAAAGACGGAGAGAAATCTAAATTGGAAAAGCAACAACAAACATTGGGTGTCTCTCATGCCTGAGGTTGAAAACAAAAAAAAGTAGATTAAGAGAAGACTGTTGTGGAAGAGAAGGGAGAAGACAATAATATTCAAAGAGGGAAATTTCTATAAATAGATCATTATATCGTCCTGCCATCCGTTAATGACCACAATCTCAGTGTTAGAGTTGCTTCTGGCAAATCTCCTGTCTCTAACGAAGGCTGATCCCAACCCAAGGAGGAGGCAGAGGAGGAGGAGCAGGAGGAGGAGGAGGGTCGGGGGGGGGAGGAGGATGGAGATGAAGAGGGAGGAAAGGTGGAGAGAGAGGAGGAGAGTAAGTTGGTAGAGTATAGTAGAAGTGTAGTAGTAGAGTAGTAGTAGTAGTTGGAGTAGTAGAGGTAGGTAGTAGTAGTAGTAGTAGTAGTAGTAGTAGTAGTAGTAGTAGAGGGAGGAGGATGGGGAGAGAGGAAGAGAGGAGATGAGAGAGAGAGAGGAAGAAGAAAAGCAAAGAGAAGGAGGAAGAGAGAGAGAGAGAGAAGAGAAGAAGAAGAAGAAGGAGAAGAAGAAGAAGAAGAAGAAAGAGAAGAAGAAGAAGAAAGGAGAAGAAGAAGAAGAAGAAGAAGAAGAGAGAAGAAGAAGAGAAGAAGAAAAAAGAAGAAGAAGAAGAAGAAGAAGAAGAGAAAGAGAAGAAGAAGAAGAAGAAGAAGAAGAAGAAGAAGAAGAAGAAGAAGAAGAAGGAAGGAAGAAGAAAGAAGAAGAAGAAGAAGAAGAAGAAGAAGAAGAAGAAGAAGAAGAAGAAGAAGAAGAAGAAGAAGAAGAAGAAGAAGAAGAAGAAGAAGAAAGAAGAAGAAGAAGAAGAAGAAGAAGAAGAAGAAGAAGAAGAAGAAGAGAAGAAGAAGAAGAGAAAAGAAGAAGAAGAAGAAGAAGAAGAAGAAGAAGAGAGAGAAGAGAAGAAGAAGAAGAAGAAGAAGAAGAAGAAGAAGAAGAAGAAGAAGAAGAAGAAGAAGAGGAAGAAGAAGAAGAAGAAGAAGAAGAAGAGGAAGAAGAGAAAAATTGGATGGAAGAGTAATGGCTTATCCATTCCACAATCTCGTCTCGTGTCTCGTTAGACTATAATACTCTTCAATAGTCGTAACGTCAGTTCCTTCCTAATGACGCATGGTAACTTAGTAACACTGGTTCTAAACTATCGGAACAATGGCAGACGCCCGTATGAAATGTTTCTCCGGCGAGTATAAAAGCGTATCCAGAGGAAAAAAAAACACATACATTTGATCATGCTTTGACTTTCACACATTCTGATCATAAGGCATATGAAAAGTTCTAGCCAGCTTGAAAAATAAAAAGTAATGATTTTCTTTGTTTAGAACCAAGATGGCCGCCGTTGCCGGGCGGCGTGACATCAGACTATGGCATCGTATTGAACAAGGCCTGCAAAGGTTTAAAGAAAATAGAAATAATGGAAGATTATAAAGGGGTATCAGAAAAGTTTATATTTATTATCATTCGTTTCCAGTGGTGGCTTTTATTGATATAAACACGGTTGTGGCAGCCAACCCGGAATCATAACTATAATATTATCAGAAAGTGAAAGTTAATCGTTTGTTTATTACCGTAATCTTATAGAGAGTATCGCTTGGCTAAGAAGCTCACAACATTGCCATCCGGAAGTAAAACGCACCAACACACAAAACTGTGTGTAACCATGAATTTGTGTATAGTCTGGTTAATACAGTTTAGTGAGAATTACTCATAAACGCGGATGGCATAAATCAATAACAAAGACAAGAGAGACGTCAAATTCATTCTATCTATTGGGGCGCCTTTGTGGTCGAGGTCTAGGATATTTTGACGTTGACTTGTAGGTCTGTTGTTTGAGTCATACTGTGAGAGACTCAAAGTTGACTGTTTATAATTTTACTATAATTTTTTTTTTTCAGTATACTCAGGTCTAAAATAAGTACATCTCCGATAGCAGTATTGGCTGTTGGACGAAATTTATATTATTAGCGGCTTACTGATGCCTTGTCACATCCAAAATGGTCAGTGTTGCTGCTGGCTTTGAACTCAATGTAAAGAGTTTTGAGCACATTGAGTGACTATATTTCAAGGTAAAATCTTTCGATGTTTTATAGGTTGTATGCGCTTAGCTATAAAGCGCACAACATTGCCAACCGGAAGTATATCGGACAACACACAAAACCGTGAGTAACCTTGAACGTTTATAGTTTGGTTAATACAGTTTAATGAGAATTACTCATAAACATGGATGGCAAAAAACAATAACAAAGACTTGAGTGACGTCAACTTCGAACTATCTGTAAAGGCATGTGAGAAAAGTATATATTTTTTTTTAATGGGGGTATGTGTAAACATTATGAGTCTGAGTTCTTGTTACGAATGAATCATAATATTAACTCATTCAACCCTAACACCGCCTATATACGTTGTGTTTTTAAATCCCATGCCTATTTATTACATTTTGCTGAGACAAATTATAGATATTTCGAAGATGACGTCACTCAGGTCTCTGTTATTGTTTTTTGCCATCCGCGTTTATGAGTAATGCTCACTGAACAGTTTAGTGTGTTGGTCCGTTATACTTCCGGATGGCAATGTTATGAGCTTCTTAGCCAAGTGCATACTATCTATAGGCGTAGTATCAAAGCTAATGTTTTTAATTTTTACATGTTAATGGAAGTTGAATAAAAATACCTATGCACATGCTCATTTTGAATTTAATACATTTTTCCAATGTTGAAAATGAGCAAAAATCTCTGGGATTGAGTGAGATAATAGAAATGGGGAAAAAACAAACGGGCAAAATAATAATCCTGTGC
Organism: Berghia stephanieae; assembly: GCF_034508935.2. NCBI lineage: Eukaryota > Metazoa > Mollusca > Gastropoda > Nudibranchia > Aeolidiidae > Berghia > Berghia stephanieae. Next base: position 146,372,978 of record NC_088360.1, on the reverse strand, counting down.
GGCTATGTGGTCTAGTGGTATGACACTCGCTTTCGGATCGGAAGGTCCGCGGTTCGAGCCTCTCGCTCGGCGCATAGTTGAGTCCTTGGAAAAGGCTCTTTACTCACATTCTCTCACCGTACTCAGGTGTAAAATGAATACCTGGCCGTTAACAGCGTTGACTTTGTCCGAGAAATTGTAACATCGCCTAACAGGCGTCTTGTCCCGTCCTACATGTTAAATGTTGGTGTTGACCAGGGACCCCTTGTAAAGCGCTTTGAGCACGTTTAGTGGATATTGCGCTATATAAAGCTCATTTTTAAAAATAGAAATGGGGGAAAAAAACAAACTAACGGAGAAAAGAATAATCCCGTCTATAACTGTGATTTCTGTATTATTGGCAATGATTTGAAAAGACTGGCAGGTGATAAACAATCATTTTTATAAACAGGAGCAGACAATAATATAAGGGGGGTTGCAATAGCTCATTTGGTAGCGCACTCGCTTTACACGCGAAGGGATTGAGATCGATCCGTGGTGAGGTCGAGATTTGTTTATGAAGCTCCCCCCCCCCCTCACCCCCCCCCCTCACCCCCCCCCCCCCCCCCCCTCACCCATTTCTTGGACAATTCAATTTCATTATTCTATTATTATTATTATTATTATTATTATTATTATTATCATAATCATTATCTTTATTATTATTATTATTATATTTATTATTAGTATTATTATTATTATTATTACAATATTGTTATTATTATTATTATTATCATTATTATTAATATTATTATTATTATTATTATTATTATTATTATTATTATTATTATTATTATTCATTATTACAAATTTTATTATTATTATTATTATTATATTATTATATATATTATTATTATTATTATTATTATTATTATTATTATTATTATTGTTAATATTATATGGGGGGTTAAACTCACCAACTGTTTCATTAATATCGTCATGATATTGTTTCATCAACGTGAGCGAGGCATTTACTGGAATGGCGGCTCCGTTCAAAGAATCTCATTGAAATTACATTCTTGGATGGGGTTCCTGAGCTCCCATAGTGGGCAGGGAGGTACGTACTGTGTCTTCTATCCACCTATTTTGGATGGGGTTCCTGACCTCCCATAGTGGGCAGGGAGGTACGTACTGTGTCTTCTATCCATTATTGGAGGGTTCCTGACTCCATATGGGCAGGAGTACATACTGTGTCTTCTATCCACCTATATTGGATGGGGTTCCTGACCTCCCATAGTGGGCAGGGAGGTAATACTGTGTCTTCTATCCACCTATATTGGATGGGTTCTGACCTCCATAGTGGGCAGGAGTACGTACTGTGTCTTCTATCCACCTAATTTGGATGGGGTTCCTGAGCTCCCATAGTGGGCAGGGAGGTACGTACTGTGTCTTCTATCCACCTATATTTGGATGGGGTTCCTGACCTCCCATAGTGGGCAGGGAGGTACATACTGTGTCTTCTATCCACCTATATTTGGATGGGGTTCCTGACCTCCCATAGTGGGCAGGGAGGTACATACTGTGTCTTCTATCCACCTATATTTGGATGGGGTTCCTGACCTCCCATAGTGGGCAGGGAGGTACATACTGTGTCGTCTATCCACCTATTTCTGTTTTCCAACATGCTTTCTGTCCTTGTCTTGGAATGAGATTACTTGGTTTTATCCTGGCAATGACCGGATACCCTGGTTGGTAGGGAAACATCAAATGTATAGATAGTTCGAAGATGACGTCACTCAGGCATTTCTTATTGTTTTTGCCATCCGCGTTTGTGAGTTGTTCTCACTAAACTGTATTAACCAGACTATAAAAGTTCATGGTTACACAGAATTGAGTGTTGGTCCGTTATACTTCCGGATGGCAATGTTGTGAACTCCTTGGCCAAGCGCATTCCATCTATAGGTAGTTTTGGGAGATGATTTTTTCCCTTGTAAATCATCTCTTGGTTATGCACTGTTTTATGTTTTGTTTTATGTATTATATATGATTTGTAAACATTTAAGTGTATTCCTCTTTGTAGGGACCTGTTCTTGTGTCTGGATGAGACTGTTAGGTGATCTCAAACTAAGTACACTGATAGTGTACTCTTGGAATCTACATCTGTTCTCTATTTGAAGAAGTTCCCCTTTGTCTTACCTTTTCTTGGGTGCTTTAATTGTAATTCTATAACTTTTACTATCCCATTTTCTTCCTTTTTACTGGCGCTGATATGACCTTAATGTGTTGCAAGCGCCGTAAAACCCTCAAAAACAAACAAACGAAATGACCATGACCAGTCTGATTAAACTCGTTGACACTTGTATGGATACCGACATCAACGGAGAGTAGAACTAATTAAACCCGAGACAATTACATGTGCTTATGGATTGCCCACTATACAACGTGCAACGTTCGAACCACTGGGTCACCCCTACAACACTCAACACAAAGCTCTATGGTGAGGCTGAGGACCTAAAGCGGACCACAGACTCCATAGGAGATATCGGACTGCAGCCATAGATGTCCATCAGAGGAACGAAGAAGAAGAAGAAGAAACCCGAGATATACCGGTCTAAAGACAGCAGCAGCCTCTTATGGTTCTCACACTACTATGTTATGACGATCGACCCAATCAGCAAAGTCTGGTCCGCATTCGTGCACCGTCGCAAACCCGAGGGTAGCATCGTCACAACACACCGTTCGACTAGATGCTCTGCCGTCTCAGGTTCTTCCCCACAGCGGGTACATGTTGGACAGGTAGAAAGACCCCACCGATGAAGCGCACTGGCCGTGAGGCAGCTCCTCGTCCGAAGCCGATTCGCAGTCACCCAGTGTCTCCTCTTACTGGTATCAAAGCCTGGCAACTTCTCACCAAGCTTAGAGGAGGTTACTTCCCCGCCCCCACGAGGAATTGAATTCGTCCAAACCGACTTCCATCTCGTATGTACAGCTCGGTGCGTAGTCACGGATTCTACGTACAAGGGTTGCCGGGACTTATTCGTGGATCTTTACCTTGCAGCTGGTGAGGGGGCTTGAGCCACACGGGAGGGCAAAGGTGTAAATCCCGGTTGACCGTCACGAGACCATCCCGGGTATCGAGCCAACGAGCCACATGAGCTGCTCGCCCGGTGTGTGACTAAATTTGATCCAACCCGGTGCCTGAATAGCAGCCGCTATCCCGGGCACCACACTATGATGGTCTAAAGGCGAGTGTCGTATCACAAAACCACAACAAAGCCTAACAAAGGAAAACAAACAAATCAATCGCAGTAAGTAGAATTCCAAAAAAAGAGACAAATTTACCTAAAATAGAAAGCTCATATGATGATAGTATGATAAGGGCAAGGGAGATAATAATATTTCCGGGTAATTTAAGATTGTGGAAGAATTATCTCCACCTACCTACGA
>NC_088360.1:146362073-146367073 GCF_034508935.2 Berghia stephanieae | reverse complement strand
AAATGTTTTATTTTATATTTGAAGAAAAACTCAGTTTTCCAAATGACGCCATTTATTTTGTTTTAAATGCCATCAAATAGGTAAACCCGACGTCTACATAAATGCAGGTCTGATATCTGATGTAATTATAGGCCTAGTTTAACATTGTTATAATGGGTAATATTTTGCGTCATTTTTTTGAGATTTCCATTACAACAATGAGCCCATAATGAATTGGGTTATCAGACATTCAAATAAGCCTACGTCGGGTAAGCCTAAAATAATATCTACGCGAAGCCTTCATTATACTGTTTTGAAGTAAATCGCATGATTTTTCATGACGTTATGGTCAGATGCATGGAAAAGGTATCCAGCATTTTTTATCAAATGTCATACTTTTTCAACTTGACTAGCTCTAAATTAAATATTTAGAAGTGAAATTTAACTTTCCATATTTCCCGAAGATGTACAAAGGGTGTAAATTTAATCATTTATGACAAGAGCTCATATTTTATGTGAAATATTGACCTTCTCACTCAACTTGGCAATATCTCAGTTCAAACCCTTTCACCATTCGACTGATTGTGTCATTCACTTTCACTGTGACATTTAAGTGCGTTTAGGCCGCCGAACGCAAGTAGGGGCTTAGTTTAACATTAATCTACTTACTTAATGGGCATGATCTATATTACATCACCATGCTCGAGGTCATTGGTCCCGTTGGAATATGTGTTCAAACTGACCCACTTAGTGAAAAGTGGCTCAGCGGTACGGTCTTTGCTTCGTATACGAAAGGTACCGAGTTCGATCACTCGCCGCTGCGCTGTGTGGCCTTGAGCAAGTCACCTCGCCCTAGATCAATTTGCGGCACTGCACTGCGGCTGACGCCTAGGTTATTCCAGTCTTCTCTTGGAGTAGACCCTAGAGACAAATTTCCCCTATGGGATGAATAAAGCGATTTTTATTTTATTTTATTTATTTATCTATCTAACATCACGATTGGTTATTTTGTTCAGCTTGACACATGGGTATGTGTTCAACTTTCATAAACAAACCAGCGTGTTTATATTAGTTAAGAAATATCCAATCGTTGGACAGCAGCAAAGCATGTGATCGATGACTTGGTTCGACGAAAACATTTATATAGATCTCTCCCATCGACTATATTTTGCGTTGGTTTGAACGAATTTCCATTACAAGAATGACCCCATAACAGTTGGGTATTATTTAAAATTTTTTAACCTCAGGCATGGGAGACACCCAATGTTTGTCGTTGCTTTGCCAATTTAGAATTATCTCCGTCTTTTAAATACGACAATAAACAGGTATAGGGATATTGACCTTAAACAAAAAAAAAAAAACAAAAAAAAAAAACAACATAAATTAATAAGTCAAAAAAACAAAGACAAAAAATAAATAAATTAAAAAAAAGGAATTATATAAATAAATCAGTAAATAAATAGATAAATAAATAAATAAAGATATGTTTGAAAATGAAACAGAAAATGACTTGATTTTATATGACTTAATAACCCTGTACACTCTAAGATAAGGGACTATAGATAGTAATAATTGCTATCTACATATTCGCTGCCTCTGATTACGGAACAGTTGGGTATTCAAACCTACAAATAAATCCACATCTGTATTAGCCTATATATATTTTTTCTTTTTTTCATCTTATAGAAATAAATGGTATCCACGGGCTATTTTCAATTCATTTAAATTGATTTTTTTTCTTTACTCTTTCTGTTCCTTTTGTCTTTGTTGTTAAATCATTTCCTTTCTTTTCATTTGTTTTTTAAATTTTCTTCTTCTTCTCCCTGCCTCTCCATCTTCTCTTCATTTCTCAACACTTTTTGCGCTTCCTTATATTCTCCTTCCAACTCTCTCTCTCTCTCTCTCTCTCTCTCTCTCTCTCTCTCTCTCTCTCTCTCTCTCTTTCTTTCTTTCTTTCTCTCTCGCTCTCTCTCCCTCTCTCTCACACACACAAACACACAAACGCACACTCACTCTCTCTCTCATTCTCTCTCTCTCTCTCTCTCTCTCTCTCTCTCTCTATATATATATATATATATATATATATATATATAAATATATATATATATATATCTTTCTCTCTCTCTCTTTCTCTCTCCCTCACTCTCCCCCCCCCCCTTCTCTCTCTCTCTCTCTCTCTCTCTCCCTCCTTCCCTCTCTCTCTTTTATCTCTTTATCTCTGCCTTTTTACTGCCTGTATCTTTTTAATCTCTCTTGATCTCTCTTTCCCTATCTCTCTTATGCTCTCTATCTTTCTCTCACTCATTCTCTCTCTCTCTCCTTTTCATCCTCTCCGTCCATTATATATTCCCCCTCCCCCTCCCCCTCCTCCTCCTCCTCCTCCTCCTCCTCCTCCTCTTCGTCAACTACTCCATCCTACCATTTCATTCGTCGTTCTGACGTGGCTCCTAAAGAGGAACAAAAGTGTGATGTCAAACAACTGGTTCCAATCAGTACGAAAGTACGAGATGTCGGTGGACTTGTAAGAATTGGGTCACCTGGGGATGGGAACATCGTGTCCTCTGAATTCACAGGAATGGCGACTAGTACTGTATGAAATGGAACTAAAGTGGTTCCATCTGGGCATGGGCAATATTGATGTTCATATATATATATATATATATATATATATATATATATATATATATATATATATATATATATTCATTTACTTATCATTCGTTTGACGTCATGAAACTTCTGTAGAGGATATTATGTCAACTAGCAAAAATTGCAAAAATATCGTTTAAAAGAATAGTATATAAAGAACAAAAAAAATATGGGAAAACAAGTAAACAAGTAATACCCCCTCCCCCCACACACACCCGTCCCCCCACACACAGCCCTCCCCCCACACACCCTCCCCCCTCCCTCCCACTGCTTCTCAGTTTCTACCCTCCCCACCCCCGCCCCCTCAGGCCCCATAATGATTACTACTGATTATCGCTCATTCCAATCTCCTTACAAGACAAGACATCGCCCGTCCGACGGTCGGGGGAACCCCCTAATTCGATTGAAATCCAACGAGAACTCGACCACAACACTCCGATTACACAAAGCAGACACTCGAGTACCGAGCCGAGCAGCAGTTGTTATGTAACTCTTTGATGATATTATTATAATAATGATGTTGGAGGAAACTCGTTCATCGGTGCCCGTCGGTATGGAATCTGGTATCGAGTCCGACTGGATCCGGGACTTACAAATCACGGGGCGAGACGATAATATAAGATTGTAGAGTATTCCAATGTACTGGATCGAATAGTGATATAAACAAGAGCTTTTAAATAGCGCAATATCCACTAAATGTGCTCAAAGCGCTTTACAAAGGTCTCCTGGCCAAAAGGAACATTAAACATTTAGGACGGGACATGACGCCTGTTAGGCGATGTTACAATTTTTTCGGACAAAGGCTAAGCTTTTAACGGTCAGGTACTCATTTTACACCTGAGTATGGTGAGAGAATGTGAGTAAAGAGCCTTCTCCAAGGACTCAACTATGCGCCAAGCGAGGGTCGAACCCGGAACCTTCCGATCCGAAAGCGAGTGTCATACTAGAAGACCACATATAAGTTCTTTAACTTAGCTTACTTTGTTGATTCCCGTCAGTTGGGCAATGCTCTTTTCTAACATTTGCAATTCATCTGACAATTTTTCCAAATTTCATAATAATGTTTACTCAAAAAAATTGATCTTTATATAGGGCAATATACACTAAATTTAATGTGCTCAAAGCGCTTTACAACATGTTACAACATAATTCCAAAAATTCAGGTTGATTTTCACCGTCTCTACCTTCCTAACAAAAATACAATCTCAAGCATATCCACAAAATGTGTTCAAAACGCTTTATAAGGGGTCCTTAGCCAATAGCAACACTTAGCAAGTAGGACGAGACTCGACGCCTGTTAGGTGATATTGCATTATTTTCTGATAGAGACAACGTTGTGTACTCATTTCATATCTGACAACAATGAGAGAATGTGAGTAAAGAGCCTTTTCCACGGACTCAATCACGCCTCACTCATAACAACAGGACTCGAACTCTAGGCGTTCCAGACCGATGGCGAGTGTCATACCACAAGACCATATAACCGGGAAAAAAAGGAACATAACACCGTATTAAGACAACATTAAAAATTAAACAAAATTCTTGCCCATTACGAAAGCAAAATCAGTTTTTGTTTGTAGACAAAAGTAAACTTTCTTGACGGGACAAAAATCGTGCACTGTTTGGGACAATAATACGCCGGGACAAACATTTCCCGGGAACTCCCAGCCAGCATACTAATGACATACGTTTGGTTGGTACTCGGTAATTGAATGATGTTTGTTTGTTCCGTGTCTTGTCCCCAGTTCGAAAGAACAAAACTTAATTATTTTCTAGAATAATCTTCTAATGATTGGCAGGGAGTGGATGAGAAATGGGTGGGGGGAGAGGAGGGGGTAAAGGGGGTGGAGGGAGGGGAGGGTGTAAAGACAGCTGATGAGATGACGGTGGAGGAGCAGGTTCGCTGATTGGGGAGAAAAGGACGGAGGGGTGGGGGGGGTGAGTATGGAGGGTAGAGGAAGAGAAAAGAGGTTGGGGTGAAGTGAGAAGTAATGTACTAAATTAATGTGCGGCTATTTGGTCTTGTGGTATGACACTCGCGTTCAAATTGGAAGGTCCTGGATTCTAGCCTCGCTCAGGGCATAGTTGAGTCCTTGGAAAAAGCACTTTACTCACATTCTCTCACCGTACTTAGGTGTAAAATGAGTACCTGGTCGTTAACAGCTTTGTGTTTGTCGGGAACAAACATTGTAATAATTTTTAATTGTAATGTACCGTCCAACATGATAAGTGTTGCTGTTGACCAGGGACCCCTTGTAAAGCGCTTTGAGCACGTTTAAAGGATATTGCGCTATATAAAAGCTCCATTTTTATTTTAATATCACCTTTTTCTTTTCAATGTCTTAATGACTGGCAGACGGTTTTCCTCGACA
>NC_088360.1:146352531-146361973 GCF_034508935.2 Berghia stephanieae | reverse complement strand
CATACATACACACACACACACACACACAAACGCTCACACAGACATTCACATCTACACACAGTCACACAGACATACACTCTCATACTCACATACTCAAAAATACTCACACACACACGTCCACGCACACAGACATACACACACACGCACTCACGCACGCAGACATACACACACACGCACACGCACACAGACATACAGAGGGGCAAAGGTTCTGGCAGGATTTATCAAATACCTTAGCATTTATTGTAATCAGACACCTGTTGAATTTGACATTTCCTGGAGATCTGTTTGAAATGTCAATTTTTTTTATGTCGAGGAAAACCGTCTGCCAGTCATTAAGACATTGAAAAGAAAAAGGTGATATTAAAATAAAAATGGAGCTTTTATATAGCGCAATATCCTTTAAACGTGCTCAAAGCGCTTTACAAGGGGTCCCTGGTCAACAGCAACACTTATCATGTTGGACGGTACATTACAATTAAAAATTATTACAATGTTTGTTCCCGACAAACACAAAGCTGTTAACGACCAGGTACTCATTTTACACCTAAGTACGGTGAGAGAATGTGAGTAAAGTGCTTTTTCCAAGGACTCAACTATGCCCTGAGCGAGGCTAGAATCCAGGACCTTCCAATTTGAACGCGAGTGTCATACCACAAGACCAAATAGCCGCACATTAATTTAGTCATTACTTCTCACTTCACCCCAACCTCTTTTCTCTTCCTCTACCCTCCATACTCACCCCCCCCCCCCCCCACCCCTCCGTCCTTTTCTCCCCAATCAGCGAACCCTGCTCCTCCACCGTCATCTCATCAGCTGTCTTTACACCCTCCCCTCCCTCCACCCCCTTTACCCCCTCCTCTCCCCCCACCCATTTCTCATCCACTCCCTGCCAATCATTAGAAGATTATTCTAGAAAATAATTAAGTTTTGTTCTTTCGAACTGGGGACAAGACACGGAACAAACAAACATCATTCAATTACCGAGTACCAACCAAACGTATGTCATTAGTATGCTGGCTGGGAGTTCCCGGGAAATGTTTGTCCCGGCGTATTATTGTCCCAAACAGTGCACGATTTTTGTCCCGTCAAGAAAGTTTACTTTTGTCTACAAACAAAAACTGATTTTGCTTTCGTAATGGGCAAGAATTTTGTTTAATTTTTAATGTTGTCTTAATACGGTGTTATGTTCCTTTTTTTCCCGGTTATATGGTCTTGTGGTATGACACTCGCCATCGGTCTGGAACGCCTAGAGTTCGAGTCCTGTTGTTATGAGTGAGGCGTGATTGAGTCCGTGGAAAAGGCTCTTTACTCACATTCTCTCATTGTTGTCAGATATGAAATGAGTACACAACGTTGTCTCTATCAGAAAATAATGTAATATCACCTAACAGGCGTCGAGTCTCGTCCTACTTGCTAAGTGTTGCTATTGGCTAAGGACCCCTTATAAAGCGTTTTGAACACATTTTGTGGATATGCTTGAGATTGTATTTTTGTTAGGAAGGTAGAGACGGTGAAAATCAACCTGAATTTTTGGAATTATGTTGTAACATGTTGTAAAGCGCTTTGAGCACATTAAATTTAGTGTATATTGCCCTATATAAAGATCAATTTTTTTGAGTAAACATTATTATGAAATTTGGAAAAATTGTCAGATGAATTGCAAATGTTAGAAAAGAGCATTGCCCAACTGACGGGAATCAACAAAGTAAGCTAAGTTAAAGAACTTATATGTGGTCTTCTAGTATGACACTCGCTTTCGGATCGGAAGGTTCCGGGTTCGAGCCTCGCTTGGCGCATAGTTGAGTCCTTGGAGAAGGCTCTTTACTCACATTCTCTCACCATACTCAGGTGTAAAATGAGTACCTGACCGTTAAAAGCTTAGCCTTTGTCCGAAAAAATTGTAACATCGCCTAACAGGCGTCATGTCCCGTCCTAAATGTTTAATGTTCCTTTTGGCCAGGAGACCTTTGTAAAGCGCTTTGAGCACATTTAGTGGATATTGCGCTATTTAAAAGTTCTTGTTTATATCACTATTCGATCCAGTACATTGGAATACTCTACAATCTTATATTATCGTCTCGTCCCGTGATTTGTAAGTCCCGGATCCAGTCGGACTCGATACCAGATTCCATACCGACGGGCACCGATGAACGAGTTTCCTCCAACATCATTATTATAATAATATCATCAAAGAGTTACATAACAACTGCTGCTCGGCTCGGTACTCGAGTGTCTGCTTTGTGTAATCGGAGTGTTGTGGTCGAGTTCTCATCGGTGTGTCTTTTTTACGAAACCCGCCGAAACCCGCCGAAACCCTGCGAAACCCGCCGAAACCCGCCGAAACCCGCCGAAACCCGACGAAACCCGACGAATCCCGACAAAGTTATGGGAAGTAGGTGGCTGTGGGGAGTGAACCTAGAACTCAGGGAAGTGTACACCATTGGGGAGTGAACCTGGGACTGGGTTTCGGCGGGTTTCGTAAAAAAGAACCAGTGCTTTTTTACGAAACCCGCCGAAACCCGGCGAAACCCGACAATATCCAGCAAAGTTATGGGAAGTAGACAACTGTGGGGAGTGAACCCGAGACTCAGGGAAGTGTACACCAGTCGGGAGTGAACCTGAGACTAAGGTTATCGGCCGGTTTCGGCGGTTTCGTAAAAAAGAATTAGTGCTTTATTACGAAACCCGCCGAAACCCGCCGAAACCCGCCGAAACCCGACAATATCCGGCAAAGTTATGGGAGTTTGGCAACAGTGGGGGGTGATCCTGGGAGTCAGGGAATTGCACACCAGTGGGGAGTTAAGCTGGGACTGTGTAAAAAGGATATCAGTGGGAAATAAACCTGGGACTAAAGGGAGATGGATACCATTGAAAGTTGAAGCCGGATATGGGAGTTGATTACCAGAGGAGAATGAATCTGACACTATAGAAGGTGGGCGCCAGTGGGGAGTGAACCTGGGACTATGTAAAAAGGATATCAGTGGGAAATAAACCTGGGACTAAAGGGAGATGGATACCATTGAATGTTGAAGCCGGATATGACAGCTTGGTACCAGAGGAGAATGAACCTGACACTATAGGGGGTGGGCGCCAGTGGGGGGTGAACCTGGGACTATGTAAAAAGGATATCAGTAGGAAATAAATCTGGGACTAAAGGGAGGTGGATACCATTGGGAGTTGAAGCCGGATTTGGGAGTTGGGTACCAGAGGAGAGAGAAACCTGACACTATAGGAGGTGGGCGCCAGTGGGGAGTGAACCTGGGACTATGTAAACAGGATATCAGTGAGAAATAAACCTGGGACTAAAGGGAGATGGACACCATTGAAAGTTGAAGCCGGATATGAGAGTTTGGTACCAGAGGAGAATGAACCTGACACTATAGAAGGTGGGCGCCAGTGGGGAGTGAACCTGGGACTATGTAAACAGGATATCAGTGGGAAATAAACCTGGGACTAAAGGGAGATGGATACCATTAAAAGTTAAAGCCGGATATGAGAGCTTGGTACCAGAGGAGAATGAACCTGATACTATAGGGGGTTGGCGCCAGTGGGGAGTGAACCTGGGACTATGTAAAAGGAGATCAGTAGGAAATAAATCTAGGACTAAAGGGAGATGGATACCATTGGGAGTTGAAGCCGGATTTGGGAGTTGGGTACCAGAGGAGAGAGAAACCTGACACTATAGGAGGTGGGCGCCAGTGGGGAGTGAACCTGGGACTATGTAAAAAGGATATCAGTGGGAAATAAACCTGGGACTAAAGCAGATGGATACCATTGAAAGTTGAAGCCGGATATGAGAGCTTGGTACCAGAGGAGAATGAACCTGACACTATAAGAGGTGGGCGCCAGTGGGGAGTGAACCTGGACTATGTAAACAGGATATCAGTGGGAAATAAACCTGGGACTAAAGGGAGATGGACACCATTGAAAGTTGAAGCTGGATATGGGAGTACCAGAGGAGAATGAACCTGACACTATAGGGGGTGGGCGCCAATGGGGAGTGAACCTGGGACTATGTAAAAAGGATATCAGTGGGAAATAAACCTGGGACTAAAGGGAGATGGACACCATTGAAAGTTGAAGCCGGATATGGGAGTTGAGTACCAGAGGAGAATGAACCTGACACTATAGGAGGTGGGCGCCAGTGTGGAGTGAACCTGGGACTCAGGGAAGTGCACACCAATTTGGAGTTAACCTGGGACTGTGGGAGATGGATAACTGTGGGTATCCGAGCCGAACTATAGTAGTTGGGTACCAGAGGAGAATGAACCTGACACTATAAAAGGTGGGCGCCAGTGGGGAGTGAACCTGGGAGTCAGGGAATTGCACACCAGTGGGGAGTTAACCTGTGAATATCTAAAAAAGGATATCAGTGGGAAATAAATTCGGCTTCAACTCCCAATGGTATCCATCTCCCTTTAGTCCCAGATTTATTTCCTACTGATATCCTTTATACATATTCCCAGGTTAACTCCCCACTGGTGTGCAATTCCCTGAGTCCCAGGTTCACTCCCCACTGGCGCCCACCTCCTATAGTGTCAGGTTCATTCTCCTCTGGTACCAAACTCTCATATCCGGCTTCAACTTTCAATGGTATTCATCTCCCTTTAGTCCCAGGTTTATTTCCCACTGATATCCTGTTTACATAGTCCCAGGTTCACTCCCCGCTGGCGCCCACCTCCTATAGTGTCAGGTTACTCTCTCCTCTGGTACCCAACTCCCAAATCCGGCTTCAACTCCCAATGGTATCCACCTCCCTTTAGTCTTAGGTTTATTTCCCACTGATATCCTGTTTACATAGTCCCAGGTTAACTCCCCATTGGCGCCCACCCCCTATAGTGTCAGGTTCATTCTCCTCTGGTACCAAGCTCTCATATCCGACTTCAACTTTCAATGGTATTCACTCCCTTTAGTCCCAGGTATATTTCCCACTGATATCCTGTTTACATAGTCCCAGGTTCACTCCCCACTGGCGCCCACCTCCTATAGTGTCAGGTTCATTCTCCTCTGGTACCAAACTCTCATATCCGGCTTCAACTTTCAATGGTATTCATCTCCCTTTAGTCCCAGGTTTATTTCCCACTGATATCCTGTTTACATACTCCCAGGTTCACTCCCCACTGGCGCCCACCTCCTATAGTGTCAGGTTTCTCTCTCCTCTGGTACCCAACTCCCAAATCCGGCTTCAACTCCCAATGGTATCCACCTCCCTTTAGTCCCAGGTTTATTTCCCACTGATATCCTGTTTACATAGTCCCAGGTTCACTCCCCACTGGCGCCCACCTCCTATAGTGTCAGGTTCATTCTCCTCTGGTACCAAACTCTCATATCCGGCTTCAACTTTCAATGGTATTCATCTCCCTTTAGTCCCAGGTTTATTTCCCACTGATATCCTGTTTACATACTCCCAGGTTCACTCCCCACTGGCGCCCACCTCCTATAGTGTCAGGTTTCTCTCTTCTCTGGTACCCAACTCCCAAATCCGGCTTCAACTTCCAATGGTATCCACCTCCCTTTAGTCGCAGGTTCATTTCCCACTGATATCCTGTTTACATAGTCCCAGGTTCACTCCCCATTGGCGCCCACCCCCTATAGTGTCAGGTTCATTCTCCTCTGGTACCAAGCTCTCATATCCGACTTCAACTTTCAATTTTATCCATCTCTCTTTAGTCCCAGGTTTATTTCCCACTGATATCCTGTTTACATAGTCCCAGGTTCACTCCCCACTGGCGCCCACCTCCTATAGTGTCAGGTTCATTCTCCTCTGGTACCAAACTCTCATATCCGGCTTCAACTTTCAATGGTATTCATCTCCCTTTAGTCCCAGGTTTATTTCCCACTGATATCCTGTTTACATACTCCCAGGTTCACTCCCCACTGGCGCCCACCTCCTATAGTGTCAGGTTTCTCTCTCCTCTGGTACCCAACTCCCAAATCCGGCTTCAACTCCCAATGGTATCCACCTCCCTTTAGTCCCAGGTTTATTTCCCACTGATATCCTGTTTACATAGTCCCAGGTTCACTCCCCATTGGCGCCCACCCCCTATAGTGTCAGGTTCATTCTCCTCTGGTACCAAGCTCTCATATCCGACTTCAACTTTCAATTTTATCCATCTCCCTTTAGTTCCAGGTTTATTTCCCACTGATATCCTGTTTACATAGTCCCAGGTTCACTCCCCACTGGCGCCCACCTCCTATAGTGTCAGGTTCATTCTCCTCTGGTACCAAACTCTCATATCCGGCTTCAACTTTCAATGGTATTCATCTCCCTTTAGTCCCAGGTATATTTCCCACTGATATCCTTTTTATATAGTCACAGGTTCACTCCCCACTGGCGCCCACCTCCTATAGTGTCAGGTTTCTCTCTCCTCTGGTACCCAACTCCCAAATCCGGCTTCAACTCCCAATGGTATCCACCTCCCTTTAGTCCCAGGTTTATTTCCCACTGATATCCTGTTTACATAGTCCCAGGTTCACTCCCCACTGGCGCCCACCTCCTATAGTGTCAGGTTCATTCTCCTCTGGTACCAAACTCTCATATCCGGCTTCAACTTTCAATGGTATCCATCTCCCTTTAGTCCCAGGTTTATTTCCCACTGATATCCTTTTTACACAGTCCCAGGTTAACTCCCCACTGGTGTGAAATTCCCTGAGCCCCTGGTTCACTCCCCACTGGCGCCCACCTTCTATAGTGTCAGGTTCATTCTCCTCTGGTACTCAACTCCCATATCCGGCTTCAACTTTCAATGGTATCCATCTCCCTTTAGTCCCAGTTTTTTCCCACTGATATCCTTTTTACACAGTCCCAGGTTAACTCCCCACTGGTGTGCAATTCCCTGACTCCCAGGATCACCCCCCACTGTTGCCAAACTCCCATAACTTTGCCGGATATTGTCGGGTTTCGGCGGGTTTCGGCGGGTTTCGTAATAAAGCACTAATTCTTTTTACGAAACCCGCCGAAACCGGCCGATAACCTTAGTCTCAGGTTCACTCCCGACTGGTGTACACTTCCCTGAGTCTCGGGTTCACTCCCCACAGTTGTCTACTTCCCATAACTTTGCTGGATATTGTCGGGTTTCGCCGGGTTTCGGCGGGTTTCGGCGGGTTTCGTAAAAAAGCACTGGTTCTTTTTTACGAAACCCGCCGAAACCCAGTCCCAGGTTCACTCCCCAATGGTGTACACTTCCCTGACTTCTAGGTTCACTCCCCACAGCCACCTACTTCCCATAACTTTGTCGGATTCGTCGGGTTTCGTCGGGTTTCGGCGGGTTTCGGCGGGTTTCGCAGGGTTTCGGCGGGTTTCGGCGGGTTTCGTAAAAAAGACACACCCGTTCTCATTGGATTTCAATGGAATTAGGGGGTTCCCCCGACCGTCGGACGGGCGATGTCTTGTCTTGTAAGGAGAATGGAATGAGCGATAATCAGTAGTAATCATTATGGGGCCTGAGGGGGCGGGGTGGGGGGGGTAGAAACTGAGAAGCAGTGGGAGGGAGGGGGGAGGGTGTGTGGGGGGAGGGCTGTGTGTGGGGGGACGGGTGTGTGTGGGGGGAGGGGTATTACTTGTTTACTTGTTTTCCCATATTTTTTTTGTTCTTTATATACTATTCTTTTAAACGATATTTTTGCAATTTTTGCTAGTTGACATAATATCCTCTACAGAAGTTTCATGACGTCAAACGAATGATAAGTAAATGAATATATATATAAATATATATATATATATATATATATATATATATATATATATATATATATATATATATATATATATATATATATATATGAACATCAATATTGCCCATGCCCAGATGGAACCACTTTAGTTCCATTTCATACAGTACTAGTCGCCATTCCTGTGAATTCAGAGGACACGATGTTCCCATCCCCAGGTGACCCAATTCTTACAAGTCCACCGACATCTCGTACTTTCGTACTGATTGGAACCAGTTGTTTGACATCACACTTTTGTTCCTCTTTAGGAGGAACGACGAATGAAATGGTATCTTTTATAATAGGATGGAGTAGTTGACGAAGAGGAGGAGGAGGAGGAGGAGGAGGAGGAGGAGGAGGTGGAGGGGGAATATATAATGGACGGAGAGGATGAAAAGGAGAGAGAGAGAGAATGAGTGAGAGAAAGATAGAGAGCATAAGAGAGATAGGGAAAGAGAGATCAAGAGAGATTAAAAAGATACAGGCAGTAAAAAGGCAGAGAAAATAAAAGAGATAGAGGGAGATAGAGAGAGAGAGAGAGAGAGAGAGAGAGAGAGAGAGAGAGAGAGAGAGGGGGGGGGGGGGGGGGGAGAGTGAGGGAGAGAGAAAGAGAGAGAGAGAGAAAGATATATATATATATTTATATATATATATATATATATATATATATATAGAGAGAGAGAGAGAGAGAGAGAGAGAGAGAATGAGAGAGAGAGTGAGTGTGCGTTTGTGTGTTTGTGTGTGTGAAGAGAGAGGAGAGAGAGCGAGAGAGAAAGAAAGAAAGAAAGAAAGAAAGAAAGAGAGAGAGAGAGAGAGAGAGAGAGAGAGAGAAAAGAGGGGGGGGGGGGGGGGGGGGGGGGGGTGGGGAGAGAGAGAGAGAGAGAGAGAGAGAAAGATATATATATATATATATATTTATATATATAATATATATATATTATATATATATATATAGAGAGAGAAGAGAGAGAGAGAGAGAATGAGAGAGAGAGTGAGTGTGCGTTTGTGTGTTTGTGTGTGTGAGAGAGAGGGAGAGAGAGCGAGAGAGAAAGAAAGAAAGAAAGAAAGAAAGAAAGAGAAGAAGAGAGAGAGAGAGAGAGAGAGAGAGAGAGAGAGAGAGTTGGAAGGAGAATATAAGGAAGCGCAAAAAGTGTTGAGAAATGAAGAGAAGATGGAGAGGCAGGAGAAGAAGAAGAAAATTTAAAAAACAAATGAAAAAAAAAGGAAATGATTTAACAACAAAGACAAAAGGAACAGAAAGAGTAAAGAAAAAATCGATATAAATGAATTGAATTTAGCCCGTGGATACCATTTATTTCTATAAGATGAAAAAAAGAAAAAATATATATAGGCTAATACAGATGTGGATTTATTTGTAGGTTTGAATACCCAACTGTTCCGTAATCAGAGGCAGCGAATATGTAGATAGCAATTATTACTATCTATAGTCCCTTATCTTAGAGTGTACAGGGTTATTAAGTCATATAAAATCAAGTCATTTTCTGTTTCATTTTCAAACATATCTTTATTTATTTATTTATCTATTTATTTACTGATTTATTTATATAATTCCTTTTTTTTAATTTATTTATTTTTTGTCTTTGTTTTTTTGACTTATTAATTTATGTTGTTTTTTTTTTTTTTGTTTTTTTTTTTGTTTAAGGTCAATATCCCTATACCTGTTTATTGTTGTATTTAAAAGACGGAGATAATTCTAAATTGGCAAAGCAAC
>NC_088360.1:146348916-146349932 GCF_034508935.2 Berghia stephanieae | reverse complement strand
TATGTGAAAATTTAAATGTTTATAATGATCGAGAAAATAGTGTGATAACTAGTCACCCATTTGGCGGTATAAAAACAATACCAATGATCAGAGAAAGGTCAATTTTGTTCACGTCATTGTTTATAAACAACCAACTATGTTTGTCCGAACAGGTGTGAAGGTGTGTCACAAACTCCATGTTTTGATTGGTCAAAAAAAACAGAGGGAGCGATCTATAGATAGAATGCGCTTGGCCAAGGAGTTCACAAAATTGCCATCCGGAAGTATAACGGACCAACACACAAACTCTGTGTAACCATGAACTTTTATAGTCTGGTTAATAGATAGAATGCGCTTGGCCAAGGAGTTCACAAATTGCCATCCGGAAGTATAACGGACCAACATACAAACTCTGTGTAACCGTGAACTTTGATAGTCTGGTTAATACAGTTTAGTGAAAACAACTCACAAACGCGGATGGCATAAACAATAACAAAGACCTGAGTGACGTCATCTTCGAACTATCAATACAGTTAAGTGAGAACAACTCACAAACGCGGATGGCAAAAACAATAATAAAGGCCTGAGTGACGTCATCTTCGTTCTATCTATAGATAGAATGCGCTTGGCCAAGGAGTTCACAACATTGCCATCCGGAAGTATAACGGACCAACACACAAACTCTGTGTAACCATGAACTTTTATAGTCTGGTTAATACAGTTTAGTGAGAACAACTCACAAACGCGGATGGCAAAAACAATAACAAAGGCCTGGTTGACGTCATCTGCATACTATCTATAGCGCTTGGCTAAGGAGTTCACAACATTGCCATCCGGAAGTATAACGGACCAACACACAAAACTGTGTGTATCCATGAACGTTTATAGTCGGGTTAATACAGTTCAGTGAGCATTACTCATAAACGCGGATGGCAAAAAACAATAAGAAAGACCTGAGTGACGTCATCTTCGAACTATCTATATTACCATTCCATGTGCTCGAAGTCATTGGTCACATGGGAAAATGTGTTCAAAAT
>NC_088360.1:146341416-146346416 GCF_034508935.2 Berghia stephanieae | reverse complement strand
TAATCGTCTGTGTTAATTCCTTCCACAGTTCACGGTCGTTTGCTGTCAGAAGATCTGTCTTTGATTTTAGTTCTTTACAAAAATAAAACGAAGAAAAAAAAGAGCTTTTATAGAGAGCAGTATCCACTAAACGTGCTCAAGGCGCTTTACCTAGCCAATAGCAACACTTAACATGTAGGTAGAGACATGACGCCTGTTATTATGCGATATTACAATCTTTTTTTAGGACAGAGACAAGGCTGCTAACGGCCAGGTACACATTTTACACCTGAGTACGATGAGAGAATGTGAGTAAAGAGACTTTTCAACCGACTCAACTATGCACCGAGCGAGGCTCGAACCCAGGAGCTTCCGATCCGAAAGCTTGTGCCATATACCACTAGACCACATAGCCGCACATTAACCCTCTCCTTACCAACCATGGGGAAAATCGTCACATTCGTTACGACACAACCACCAATTTCCTCTTTCTGATGTCTCTTGTACATTACAATATGTATAGAAATGCTTTGGTTACAGCTAGAAATACTAAACACCGTGTTGTAGAGCTCATTTTGCTGAACAACATTCTGTATAAAATACTGCCGTCTAAAGGCAAATAAAATGGCCGTTTGTGGCCTCTGCTTACAAGTAAATGCATACTGTATTTTTCCTTAAAAGACAGCAGAATGCACTCGTTACTTTCTGGTTGGATTAATTAAGAAAAGTCTATTTTTGTGTCGGGTGGGTGTGAATATTTGGGGGAAAATTCTAAAAATGGCTGGTAAGGAAAGAAGATGGTTAATGGTCAGTTGGTTTTGGGTTTTTTTTTTTTCAATGTGTTTCATCATTTCGTACTTTATCGACATCTCTTCATCCTGAACATGAAGAATACATGCAGTGACATAAACCATCTGTGTAGCCTATCCTTCGTTGTCTGTGGTTGGAAACCAGGGACCCGTTCCTTAATTAACATTGGCCAGGAGATAGAAAATGTGAGATAAACATTCAAAATGACCGATATACACTTACGTCCGTAGCTGTCTGTCTGTCTGTCTGTCTGTCTTCATGTCACGATTCTCTTACAAAATGCTTTTCTATATAATTTGTGCAAGAAATAATGAATAACAATGTGAAATTGAATGTAAGACAGGCCTGCAAACTTCTTAGAAAATGTCGTAATATTACGAATTCTGTAGTGCTAACTGGAGAACTAGATATAGATAGTTCGAAGATGACGTCACTCAGGTCTTTGTTATTGTTTTTTGCCATCCGCGTTTATGAGTAATGCTCACTGAACTGTATAGATAGTTCGAAGATGACGTCACTCAGACTTTGTTACTGTTTTTTTTTGCCATCCGCGTTTATGAGTAATGCTCACTGAACTGTATTAACCCGACTATAAACGTTCATGGATACACACAGTTTTGTGTGTTGGTCCGTTATACTTCCGGATGGCAATGTTGTGAACTTCTTAGCCAAGCGCATACTATCTATAGATAGAATGAATTTGGCGTAATTCTGGTGTTTGTTATTGTTTTTTTTTTTTTTTTTTGCCATTCACGTTTATGAGCAATTCTCACTTAACTGTATTATCGAGACTATAAAAGTGCATGGTTACACAGAGTTTTGTGTGTTTTTTTTCCGTTATACTTCCGGATGACAAAGTTGTGAGCTTTATAGCCAAGTGCACACTATCTGATAGATCTGTAATTCAATAAAACGTCTTGAAAACGATGTTCCGGTGCCAGAAATATATACTGGTAATATAAAGGAGTTTAAAGCATAATTTAAAGTATTGAGGATACATTGGTAATCTTTAAAGGTAGTTATAATGAATACGATAACTGCCTATGAAAACTACGATTTTTTTGGTCCAATTTCAAGAAGGCATGTTTGATGTAAGTTTCGAAGTTGCCTTTGTCTGAAAAATTGCAACACCGCCTAACAGGCGTCATGTCCCATCCTACATGTTAAATGTTGCTGTTGACCAGGGACCCCTTGTAAAGCGCTTTGAGCACATTTAGTTGATATTGCTCCATATAAATCTCAATTATTTTATTTTTTTTAATTTGATTTACTGAAACAGATAATGACGAAGATCACAGTGAAGTCAATGTCGTTCCATCTATAGAAGGAACGAAATTGAAGTCACTCATCTCAGCTCTTTGTTAATGTTTTTAGCCAGCCATTTTTATGGGTACTGCTCACTAAATTAATGCATCAATCAAGACTATAGACAGTATGCGCTTGGCTAAGAAGCTCATAACATTGCCAACCGGAAGTATAACGGACCAACACAACAAAAAAAAACTGTGTGTATCCATGAACATTTATAGTCTGGTTAATACATTTTGGTGAGAATTAACCGGTAGATAACCACGCCTCTCGGACAATCGTCATAATGTAAACAATGGCAGTGATTGGTTGACACAGCAAACTACACAAGTTTTACTATCGATGATATGTGTTAAGTAAAATACCCACTGTTCTACCTCTTGATCACGCAGAATCAACACAGAAAACTATGTGTAAACTTTATAATATGATCGAGAAAACCACGTTGATAACTAATTCACCCATTTTCAATATAAAAACAATAACAACGATCAGATGGAGGTCGAATTCGTTCACGTATTGTTTATAAACAACCAACTATGTTTGTCCGAGCACGTGTGAAGGTGTGTCACCAATTTCATGTTTTGATTGGTCAAAAATCTACTGGTTTAATTACTCATGAACGCGGATGGCAATAAACAAAAACAAAGACCTGAGTGACGTCATCTTCAAAATATCTATAAACGTTAAGGATTACACAAAAACACGGGCAGAGTGGCTGAGCAGTAAGGCCTTTGACTCGTACCAGAAAGGTTCCGAGATCCAAAAAAAAATAAATAAAAAAATCTCGACTTTACATCGATCAATTTATTCTTTTTCATGTGGAGGGAGTGCTCTACCTACTGAGCTATCGGGACCACTTTACATAATTAACTTATTTCTATATCGATCGACTAAAATGACCCGAAAATTTGTCCACAATTTCTTAAACCCGAGACGTCAAAGAAGTTTTGTCAGTGTATGGTAAAGATACCATCATTCTGGAGGTTGTTAACCTTTTACAGCAGGTGTCGTTACGAGAACCTGTATTTTGTTATTACAATTAATATCCTTCTATCTACCTATCCAAACAGATCCATGCCAAATACACTTTGTTTATCTTATCAAACCAACTCGTTAACCCTTTAGAGTCATTTTTAAACTAAATTTAAATTGAGCTTTTATAAAGAGCAATATCCACTAAACGTGCTCAAAGCGCTTTACAAAGGGTCCCTGGCTACCAACAACATTTAACATTTATTACGGGACATGAAGCCAGTTAGGCGATATTGCATTTTTTTTTCCGACAGAGACCACGTTGTTAACGGCCAGGTACTCATTTTACACCTGAGTACGATGAGAGTATGTGAGTAAAGAGCCTTCTACAAGGACTCAACTAAGCGCCGAGCTAGGCTCGAACCCAGGATCTTCCGATCCAAAAGCGAGTGTCATACCACAAGACCACATAGCCGCAAGAGTCATTTTCGTTCATTTGTCCAAACCCTAGTCCCTACTCAGATTCATGTGAAGTACCAAAACAAACTCACCAATCAGATCGGTAGTATTGATTCGGTAACAACAAGAGATGAAGTGAGTAGGAAAGTGCCAGAAGACAATAGAGAATTTAAAAAATTCGCGGCGGTGATGGGGGTTTGAACCCGTGACCTTACTGGTACGACAACTCCGCCTGGCCGGTGAGAGTGTGACTCTACTGTATGAGCTATAGATAGTATGCGCTTGGCTAAGAAGCTCATAACATTGCCATCCGGAAGAATAACGAACCAACACACAAAACTATGTGTATCCATGAACGTTTATAGTCGGGTTGATACAGTTCACTGAGCATTACTCATAAACGCGGATGGCAAAAAATAATAACAAAAACCTGAGTGACGTCATCTTCGAACTATCTATATTATTCGATACAATGTGTTAAAAAGAAAAGTTTAGAACCAGAAAGCATCTGGTCAGGATGGGGTGTTCAATATATTGATCAATAATTCATATGCAATTTTGTGCTCTGAATGCCACCATATTTTTATCTTTCACCTGCACTTAATTAACTTCTCACTTTACACATTCAGTGAAAGAAAACATCAACAAAAATACAAAATGGAAGAAGATAGAAACATGAAAAAAAAAATCGGGAAAAAATGAGAAAAGATAGAAACAAGAAAGAGAGAAAAAAAAGTCCGAAGGAAAAATGAGTGAAAAAAAACTCGAAATGTTTGATGCACGAAAGTGATAATACCCTCGATATGAAATCGACTGGAAACTGGAAACACTCTCGATTGAATTGCCAAACTATGACAGAAAAACTTTTTTTTTAAATCCAGTTTTGGCCAGATAACTTTAAATTCAATTATCGAGTGATAATGAAGATCCCCCCCCCCCCCACCCTCTTTTCAACTTATAAAATGGCCTCAACTATGAATCTTTTTTAAACCTGAGATCTCTTATTGAAAGACGTGTCAGATTTGAAACTTTTTCACAAAATGGGGATAATTCTTATCGATCGATTTTTGAAGTAAAGTTTGGTTGGATTTCTTTTT
Organism: Berghia stephanieae; assembly: GCF_034508935.2. Taxonomy (NCBI): domain Eukaryota; kingdom Metazoa; phylum Mollusca; class Gastropoda; order Nudibranchia; family Aeolidiidae; genus Berghia; species Berghia stephanieae. The sequence continues at coordinate 146,341,788 of NC_088360.1, read as the reverse complement.
TCCTGGCCAAAATACCCTTGATATGAAATCGACTAGAAACATTCTCGAAACTTCCGAACTGTGACAAAATACTTTTTTTTAAAAATATATTTGGTTAGAAAACTTTTACTCCAAAATTCAATCAATTAAACCGATACCCCCCCCCCCCCCACCCACCACCACACGCAACTTGTTTAATAACCTCAAACGTGAAACTTTGTAAACCCAAGACTTCTTTTTGATCGGATTTGATACAACGGAAATAAAATCCTTGTCTTTAAGTCAAGATAGTTGTGTTGCTGGAGTTGTGTCAGTGCGGTAAATAATTGTTTCTTTTCTTTCCGAAAATGGCTCCGCTCTTGTAAGATTATTTATTACGTCAAAAGCAGCGTC
>NC_088360.1:146319502-146333816 GCF_034508935.2 Berghia stephanieae | reverse complement strand
CCACCTAGAGCAAGCGATCCCAACAAACCTCAGAGCTCAGGGATCAAAGACGGATGGCATCGATTCGAAAAAAGGGGGAAATAACTCTAAATCGCTAAATTTGGAACATCCCAGTGAAATTGATTTTTCTCCCCCTGCAGCCAGAAGGATAGGATAGAGAGACAAGAAAGAGAGAATGAAAAAAAAAAGGAAGAAAAAAGAAATGAAATGAAAAAAAAAAAAAAACAGAATTCATTTGATGCGCCAAGCGTCCCGTTTGTGAAAAGGGAAATGCATTCGTTTAAACTCGGCACGTCCTCAATTACAGATGAAAAGAGATAGAAAAACGGTGTCCCGTCGTGGCAAACGGGTGTTATATCGGAACGAACCTAATGCTTAAAAAAATGATATCGGATCTAAATTATGCAAATTTTAAAGTATCAAAACATCTTTTGAGAATAATGATTGTATTTGTAAAACTGCGAAAATAAAATGTTTTGTAAGTTTTTTTCATTTCGCATTAAATTGATATTTTCTTCAATCGATATAGTACCGTTTTGAAACGGTTGTTCACAATGAAGGTCTAGCTGTTGAAAAACAAATAATCGAATAGGGAAAAGGGTCCTACGAGAAAGCTGAGTGGCGTTACGACTTACACAAACTACACCGTCCTGATGACGTAAACAGATGGAAAGCGATTTTGGGTGAAGTGGTGCTTGTAACTGTGTTGGAGGTGATAAGGGTTTGTATATATATATATATATATATATAAAATATAATATATAAAATATATATATATATATATATATTTTTATATTATATTATATTATATTATATTATATTATATTATATTATATTATATTATATTATATTATATTATACGAGTAGATTTTTTAATTTTGATGGGAGGATGTAAACAAGTGGGTCTTACTTAATATTTCAAAATGTATTTTTTACTTTGTGTGTGTGTGTGTGTGTTCTGTATTTGTGTGTGTGTGTGTTTGACTGAAATTCTGTGTGTGTGATTGTTTGTACGCCACAGTGTAGATATGACGTGAGTCCCTCTCTTTCTCTCTCTCTCTCTCTCTCTCTCTCTCTCTCTCTCTTTCTCTCTCTCTCTCTCTATCTCTCTTCTCTCTCTCTCTATCTATCTATCTATCTATCTATCTATCTATCTATCTATCTATCTATCTTTCTATCTCTATCTATCTATCGATCTATCCATCTATCTTTCTAACTCTATCTATCTATCAATCGATCTATCTATCTATCTATATCTCTTATCTCTATCTCCATTATAACTTCCTCCCCCCCCCCCAACCCTATTCCCCGCCCCCGTTTCCTAAATAAGCATCTTGCGTTTTGAATGTGCGTTTTGTGTTGATCTTGATTGGATTGGGGTTGGGTGAGGGGGAGGTGGGGGTGGGGTGGTGGGGGGGGGGTGTGGGGGGGGGGGGGGGGGTGGGGGGATGGGGGGTGGGAAGAGATGATTCTGAGGTATTTGTTATTCCATTGTCAAATCATGCTGGTGTTTTCGATATCAAAGGTAAGGAAGGAATTTGAGGGGGTTTGCGGGGGGGGGGGGGGGGGGGGGTGGTGGGGGGGGGGGGGGGGAGGGGGGGGGTAGAGAGAGTCAGAGTAAATAAACACTGTTATGATTCTAGACGCAACGATCTCTGGTTTTGGGTACTGGGCGAGATTTGTTGATGTTATGCTTTTACCTTTGAACTCAGGCCTTTGTTATTGTTTTTGCCATCCGCGTTTGTGAGTTGTTCTCACTAAACTGTATTTAACCAGACTATAAAAGTTCATGGTTACACAGAGTTTGCGTGTGGTCCGTTATACTTCCGGATGGTAAATGTTGTGAACTCCTTGGCCAAGCGCATTCTATCTATAGTGCAATATCCACTTAACGTGGTCAAGGCGATTTGCAAAAGGTCCCTGCTAACAGTAGCAACACGTAGCATGTAGGACGATACATGACGCCTGTTAGGCGATATTACATTTTTTTTTCTCCGGCATTGGCAACGCTCTTAACAGCCATGTACTCATTTTACACTTGAGTACGGTGAGAGAATGTGATTAAAGAGCCTTTTCAAGGACTCAACTATGAGCCGCTCAGAGCAGGGCTCGAATCCAGGGCCTTTCGATCCAAAGGCGAGTGTCATAAAACCCACCACATAGCCGCACAAGGTAAAATACTCACCTGTTTGTGCCCGCCATATGTATCGTAAACCCTACCAACACACAAACCTAATTTCGTCTTTCGCTGAATGGTCTTCAGCCTGCAGGGTGAAGCGATTATAAAAAATATCTACTGAAATTGTGAATTAATCAATTGTGACCCACCGTCTCAAAACGGTATTATGTCGGAACAAACCAGATGCTTAAAGCCGAATTTAATGCTAAACTGGTCAAAAATATAAATTGTTGGCATTAGCACCCTAAAATATGGTATCCATTCTCCTTAATAAAAACATACAAACTGAACACAAGTCTGATATTTCTGGCTATAAATTCAATTTTCAAATCTTAACCAACCCGACTTAATACCGTTTTGAGGCGAAGGTCACAATTATAAAATCCTAGTAAAAAAATTGGCCTACTATTTAGATTGGGTCATACATCGCTTTGAAAACTGTACCTACAGTTAACTTTCTCATTTGTCTTAATCTTCTTCTTTTTTCTTTTTTTTTCTTTTTTTTTTCTTCTTCCTTTTTTTAAAAATAGATTTGACTGAAAAAGTCTTTACTACTGATCCCACTGAGTCTGTTATAATTTTCTTTTTTTTTAGTGAGGTGATTTGACGAAAAAAAATGCGTCAGATGTGCGAGATTGTCTTGAGATACAAACGACTAAACGTGAACAATCGAAGTTTTTTCCCACACGTTTTATGATACGAGATTGCCACAAGTTCCCCCATTCGTCTTATTCTTCTTCTTTTTTTTTTTTCTTTTTTTTTTTCCGATTTTTGGAGAGAAGCCTTTAGTGCTGACCCGTTTAAGTTCGTTATATTTTGCTTTTATTAAGCGAGGAGATTTGGCAACAAACCCGTCACGAGCTTGTCTTGAGATACAAGCGACTAAACGTGAAAAAATCGAAGTTTTCCGACATCCGACGGTTTTGCTAGATCACTACACATTTTATATGATACGAGATTGCCACAAGATACAATAATATTATCACTTTGATAAAAAAAAAAATAAAATTCCCTTTATTCGTCCGATAGAGGAAATTTATCTCTAGGGTCTATTCCAAGGGAAGACTGGAATAACCCAGATGTTAGCCGCAGTGCAGCGCCGCAAATTGAGCTAGGCGAGGTGACTTGCTCAATCAAAGGGCCCTGCGGCGCAGCGGCGGGTGATCGAACTCGGTACCTTTCGGGTAGCATTCGAAGCAAAAGCCGTTTCCGCTGAGCCGCGCTGCCTTTGAATGGAATCCCGCCTCTAAAGAGTTACACGACGAAACCTACAAAAGACGGCTATGTGGTCTAGTGGTATGACACTCGCTTTCGGATCTGAAGGTCCTGGTTTCGAGCATCGCTCGACGCATAGTTGAGTCCTTGAAAAAGACTCTTTTTCTCACATTCTCTCACCGTACTCAGGTGTAAAATGAGTACCTGGCCGTTAACAGCGTTGTCTTTGTACGAAAAATTGTAATATCGCCTAACAGGCGTCATGTCTCGTCCTACTGTTAAATGTTGCTGTTGACTAGGGACACCCTGTAAAGCTCTTTGAGCACGTTAAGTGGATATTGCGCTATATAAAATCTCAATTTTTTTTATTTGGCTCTTCTCTCTTCTTTTTCTTCTTCTTCTTCTTCTTCTTCTCTTCTTCTTCTTCTTTCTTCTTCTTCTTCTTCTTCTTCTTCTTCTTCTTCTTCTTCTTTCTTCCTTTTTACAGAATTTATGGAAATAAGCCTTTAGGGCTGACCCGTTTGAGTCGATTAAATTTTAATCTTTTATTAAGTGCGGTGATTTGACGAAATCCCGTCGGATGTTGCATGAGCTTGTTTTGAGATACGAGCAATTAAAAGTGAAAAATTAACGTTTTTCGACACCTGACGAATTTTTCCAGATCACCATACATTTTATGATGAGATTAAACGAGATTGCCACAAGATACAATATAATCACCTGCAGTTAACTTTCCTCGTTTTGTTTTTATTCTTCTTCTTCTTCTTCTTCTTTTTTTTTTTTTTTTTTTTTTTGATTCTTTATTTCAGATTTAATAATAATAATAATAATAATAATAATAATAATAATAATAATAATAATAATAATAATAATAATAATAATAATTAATATTAATTATTATTATTATTATTATTATTATTATTATTATTATTATTATTAATAGAAGAAGAAGAAGAAGAAGAAGAAGAAGAAGAAAAGAAGAAGAAGAAGAAGAAGAAGAAGAAGAAGAAGAAGAAGAAGAAGAAGAAGAAGAAGAAGAAGAAAGAAGAAGAAGAAGAAGAAGAAGAAAAGAAGAAGAAGAAGAAGAAGAAAAGATAGAAGAAGAAGAAGAAGAAGAAGAAAGAGGAAGAAGAAGAAGAAGAAAAGAAAAGAAGAAAGAAGAAGAAGAAGAAGAAGAAGAAATGTACTTCATTCATCCATAAAGGAAATTTTTGTTCTGACGTATAAAATACCGGCAATGATACATGCATAAATATAATATTAGTAAACAAATGTGGGAAAATAAAACTTGGTAATAGTAATAGGTATGGTGTAATAATAATAATATTGTAAGCAGTATACATTTGCTCGATCACCTCACATTTTATATGATACGAGGTTACCATAAGATACAATACTATTATCACTTTGATGCAAATGGAACCCCGCCTTTCAAGAGTTACACGACGAATTCCACCAAAGACGAGAGCACCCAAAGAAAATATTGTCACTGGAAGGTCTTTAATCTTTGTTTACTATTAGATGGGGACCATACATCGTCGTTAAAAACTGTACCTGTAGTTAACTTTTCTCATTTGTCTTCTTCTTCTTCTTTTTTCTTCCTTTTTTCAGATTTTTTGGAAAGAAGCCTTTAGTGCCGACCCGTTTAAGTTCCTTATATGTTATATGTTGTGTTTTATTTGCATTGTAAAACGCCTCTGAGCACATTGTGGATCTAGGCGCTATATACATTCATTCATTTATTATTAAATAATTTCATTATAATTATATTTGGCTTTTATTAAGCGAGGTGATTTGACGAAAAAAAATGCGTCAGATGTTGTGCGAGATTGTCTTGAGATACAAGCGACAAAACGTGAACAATCAAAGTTTTCCGACATCCGACGGCTTTTGCTAGATCACCACACATTTTATGATACGAGATTATTACAAGATACAATAATATTATCACTTTGATGCAAATGGAACCCCGCCTTTCAAGAGTTACACGACGAATTCTACCATAGACGAGAGCACCCAAAGAAAATATTGTCACTGGAAGGTCTTTAATCTTTGCCGACTGCCCCCCCCCCCCCCCCCCCTTTAATTCAATAGAGCTGATCATTTCCATCGAGGTCTATGTTTATATTCTTCTCATGAATATTCATTTTGACTGTCTAATGTAAACACGGCATCTTCAACATTTCTTCTTCTCATTGGGATTAGATAGGGCCTTGTGTAGCCCGGAAAGGGAGAAAGAGAATGGGAGAGAGAGAGAGAGAGAGAGAGAGAGAGAGAGAGAGAGAGAGAGAGAGAGAGAGAAAGTATATGTGTGAGAGATATGGGGGGAGAGAGAGGGAAAGAGAGGGAGAGAGAGAGTGGGAGGGAGAGAAATATGGAGAGAGAGAGGGAGATAGAGAGAAAGAAGGAGAGTGAGAGAGAGAGAGAGAGAGAGAGAGAGAGAGAGCAGGTTTTGGTTGGGATAAGGGTGGTAGTAAATCAAGGATGGACAAAATAACTTTCGGACATTGGTTGGTTTCAGGCAGTAGAATGGTTTTATTAAATTTAAATGTAGACTGGACGGGATTGTGTAAAAAAGTAAAGGCGATGGAAGAGGAAGGAAGGGGGTGAGGGGGGGGGGGGGTGCAGAGGGAAGTAGGAGAAAAAAAAGAATATAAGAAACAAAGAGGCAAATCAAATAAATTGATCCGCTGGTGATTTGAAGAGCTGATAAGAAAAAAAAAGGATAGAAAATGAGCAACTCCGACGGTTAGATAGATAGATAGATAGATAGATAGATAGATAGATAGATAGATAGATAGATAGATAGATAGATAGATAGATAGATAGATAGATAGATAGATAGATAGATAGATAGATAGATAGATAGATAGATAGATAGATAGATAGATAGATAGATAGATAGATAGATAGAGATAAATGGATGTATAGATAGATTGATTGATATGTATATATATATATATATAGATATAGATAAACAGATAAACAGATATACATATATATATATATATAATATATATATATATATATATATTATATATATATATATATATATATATGAGAGACAGACAGACAAACATACAGACAGTCATTCCTACAGAAGACAGAGGGAAAATGGAGAATGGGGAATCGTATTTGAGAAAGATGAAATGTGGGTCATGATAAATAGAGCGAGGTGGGTGAGGTTAAGACGAGGGGTGTTAGGGGTAGAAACAAGGGGGTTGGGGGGGGGGGATGATGGAGCAAGAGGGATAATAATGTGTGTAGAGTTATTGATGTCAAGTGAGTATTGGAGATTTGAAAGAGTGCTGGCGATGACAGTGATGGATGGAGTGTAAGTTTTCATAGGTCAGCCAGCAGGGAATGTGTACTGTACAAAATTGAAATATATGGATTCACGTGGTCAGCTTAGGCAAATAGATGAGGCATTGAGAAGAATATATAAAACGCAATGATCATGCAAATTATAAATATATGATTTACTGACTTAAGGCCTTTCGCTTCCTAATCATCCGATCGGGACGCCTCGGCTGCCTCTCTAATCATCTGTGTCATTTCCTTCCACAATTCTTTTGCTGTGATTGCTAATTTCGCAAGGTCTTCCTTTGATTTTAATTCTTTGTTATTTTGAAGGCGTTTTAGGTCTCGATTGAGGACACTATAAATTGACGTGGGTGGTCTACCTTGATATTTCTTGTGTCCAGATGGGGTGAAAAACGTATTCATGGCTTTATTAACTGGTATATTTACATCTCTTCTGAGTATATGCCCAAGAAGCCGCCATCTTGCCTCCAGGATTTGAATGGATAAGGGTCTTTCATTGCATTTTTCACACAGTGTTTTATTGCATATTTTTGTGGGTATCGTATATTCAGGACTTTTTTCAGTTGTTTTCTATGGAATCTTTGCTCTTTGGTTCCAGTATATATATATATATATATATTATATATATATATATATATATATATATATATATATGAATACTACTACTACTACTAATACTACTACTACTACTATTACTACTACTACTACTACTACTACTACTACTACTACTACTACTACTACTACTACTACCAGGCATGTAAAGAGTTACTACATTCTCTCCTGGAACAACCCATAAAAATAGGGTTTCAACCCATAACCTTTCCATGAAACATCCTTAGTGTTGATTTGATGTGAGAAACTTTACGGCGTTGTTAAAGAAATCCTCTCATTTTCTCGCTTCTTTTTACAGCCAATCGTATTTCTCAGTTCATTTATATTGATGGGGAACAAGCATGGTGACCTGTTTAATGACAGGGGATGGTATTTCATCTATTTACTTATATATATATATATGGTTGAGGGGAATTAGCTGGAATCACGTTAGTGCTCGACAGTTTCTTGGAGCGAATTATGTATTTATTCTCACCTCATTCCGTTATATCCTCCGACAACGTTATTTCATCCGTGCTGGAATCTTCAGGGAGGTCCTTTAAATATCATAGCGTCCGGGAGAAAAGTTATTGTGTTCCGCCCGAACACTAGGATTTTTATAGGACCGCTCTAATGATTCCGGCACGGATGAAACAACGCTGTCGGAGGACATAACTGAATGAGGTGAGACTATTATATATATATATATTATATATATATATATATATATATATATATATATATATATAATATATATATAATGCATTTTTTTTGGACAGAGACAACGCAGTAATCGTTTTACACCTGAGTAAGGTGAGGGAATGTAAATGAACAGTGTTTTCTAAGGACTCATCCATACGCCGCTCAGAGGAGCGGGGTCGAACCCAGGATCTTCCTATCCCAAAGGCGAGTGTCTTACCAAACTACTAAACCACATAGCTGCATAAAGATAGACGGGGTTTTTTATTTTTATATTTTTTTTTTTTTTTTTTGGGGGGGGAGGGGTTGTTTCAGTCATTGTATTGATCCATTGAGTGTTTTGTAGTTTGACCTCTTCTCCAAATTATCTCCCCTTTACAGCCAGGATCCGCAGTGATGAGATGAGATCTTCTGATGAGATGGGACTTTATGAGGCTGTTAAAGAACCTGATGCTATTTTCTGCTGGAGTCTGCCATACTAGTTTACTGTTTCCTCATCTCGTGGATTCCGCACCATAAAAGATTGTATTAACAGATATTATTATTGGAACACCAATCTTCTGACGTTGTTTAAGGTTGGTGATGTGTGTTGTGTCTGTGTATCGGGGTGTGTGTATGTGTGTGTGTTGTGTGTTTTCTATGTACGCTATGTATTATTTTGTGTGTTTAATTTGTTTTGTGTGCATTTTGTGTAATGTGTGTGTGTGTGTGTGTTCTGCGTTGTGTGTGTGTGTTGTGTGTGCGTGTGTTTTCTGTGTTCTGTGTGTTGTGTCTTCTGGGTTATGTGTGTGTGTGTGTGTGTGTTCCGTGTTCTGTGTGTTGTGTCTTCTGTGTTGTGTGTGTGTGTGTGTCTTCTGTATTGTGTATGGGTGTCTTATGTGTTGTGTGTTGTTGTGTGTGGGTGTCTTCTGTGATGACTGTATGTGATGTGTTTGTGTCTTCTCTGGTGTGTGTTGTAGGGTGTGTGTGTGTGGGGGGGGGGGTGTCTTTTGTGTTGTGCGCGTCTGTCTTCTGTGTTGTGTGTTGTTGTTGTTGTGTGCGTGTGTGTCTTCTGTATTGTGGATGGGTGTCTTCTGTGTTGTGTGTTGTTGTTTGTGGGTGTCTTCTGTGTTGAGTGTATGTTGTGTGTTTCTGTCTTCTGTGTTGTATATGCGTTGTGTGTGTTTTTTTCGGGGGGGGGGGGGCGCAAAGACAGAGCTGTACGTCGTCTATTTTTGTAGATAGCCAAGCGATCTTGAACGCGGTCAATGAATAATTGAATACCAATGTTCGCACAATATTAGTCCTTGTGTTTTGTCCGTGGGAAATGCACTCAAACAATTTACCCAACTCAACTTTGTCGTACTCTAACAAAATACGAGTTTTAAAATTTGGCCAGAAAACTCGTCCTTCAAATATCAATCGAATAACATGACCTTTTTCTTGACTAAAGCTAATACACCTGGGACCGCCAATATTATATTCAGAGCTCAGGTCAAAGCTCCATATGGAAAAAAACATTCTTTAATCACTCATAGCGAACACATAATTTTTTACAAGGTCAAAGAAAAGATTTGTCCTTTTTTCATTGTTTTCTCCCTTGGCGAAAATTATCTCCTAATTCAATAAGCTTTCATTGCCATTGGGTAGCGTCATTGATTCGACATATTATTGGCCGTGATGATGGTGAAGTAATTGATGATGATGATGATGATGATGATGATGATGATGATGATGATGATGATGATGATGATGATGGTGATGATGATGATGATGATGATGAAATTACTAATATTAATCTTCATCAGCATAGTCAATATTATTTACACCTCGTTTGTTCCTGTGTTAAAGGCTATAAATGTCTCATCTATTCATTATCACACGTACAGGTACCTCAATATATTATACATAATACATTGCATCATAGATTAAACATTCTTATCTAACATAATATATCTAAAATTCGAATTGCCTGAAGGATACGGAAAATGCTCCACATCAATTAATTATTCCTTAATAACTCCTACCACTCACCTTTTTTCTTTCCTTTTTATTTTCTCTCTCAAGCTCGCTCGAACAAAAGACTTGTCCATTTTCCATTGTTATCTCCCCTGCCGATAATTCTTTCTTTCGCGCCAATTCAATAAGCGATCATTTCCATTGGGCAGGGTCGTTGGTGTTCCCCTCATGAATATTCATAACGCTTGTTTATTGCATTCACAGAGGCAGCATCTCGGTGGATTTATATTGCCGTGTCTTGCTGATGGAGTGAACATCTGAATAGCCATGTTAGAGATAGCACAGGGCAATAGATCTATAATGTATATACAATACACTTTTTTTTTCAAAATACGAAATATTGAATAATAATAATAATAATAATAATAAATAATAATAATAATAATAATAATAATAATAATTGTTATTATTATTATTTATTTATTATTATTATTATTATTATTATTATTATTATTATTATCATTATTAGCATTATTATTATTATTATGTTTATTATTATTATTATTATTATTATTATATATTATTATTATTATTATTATTATTATTATATTATTATTATTATTATGAGTCGATCTGTTTTCTTAGTAATGTATTTATGCTTTTATTGTTTGTTTGTTTTTGTTTGTTGTTTGTTGTTGGCTGAAGAAGGGTTTTGAGCCCGAAACGTTCCGTGTTCGGTATTTTTGTTCTTTTTCTGAAGCTGTTATTATACTTATTCATTTTGTTTATTACTTTTTCGCGTAAACAGCCTCCAGCAACTTACTATCAAAGTACACATTGAGCACTATTTTTTTTTATCCATCGAATGCTGTTTTTGTGTAGTAATACATCGTGCACATCAGGGCGCGTCCATTAATATACAGGAAATAAGCAATTGATCGCACTGACACCATTGTCGCAAAGGAATTTATGATCCTTTGTTTCGTAAAGGACGATATGAAAGAACTAGGCCCGGAGGAAGATGGTGCAATTAATAGAGATCTATGGATATGTGGCATTCATTATGGAAGCCCTGTCGAATGCGGGAACTGCTGAAAGAAGAAGAAGAAGAAGAAGAAGAAGAAGAAGAAGAAGAAGAAGAAGAAGAAGAAGAAGAAGAAGAAGAAGAAGAAGAAGAAGAAGAAGAAGAACAACAACAACAACAACAACAACAACAATAACAAAAACAACAACAACAATAACTATAACAACAACAACAACTATAACAACAACAACAACAAGAACAAAAACAAGAAGAAGAACAAGAACAACAACAACAACAACAACTATAACAACAACAACAACAACAAGAACAAAAACAAGAAGAAGAACAAGAACAACAACAACAACAACTATAACAAGAACAACAACAACAACTATAACAACAAAAACAAGAAAAAGAAGAAGAAGAAGAAGAAGAAGAAGAAGAAGAAGAAGAAGAAGAAGAAGAAGAAGAAGAAGAAGAAGAAGAAGAAGAAGAAAGAAAGAAAATGTTTTGCAGGCAATAAGACGTTAAACATCTCTTTGTTGTATAAATCTATTGATAGACAGGTATAAATACATTCCTTTACTGGGCTGAGGATCGAACCCAAGACCTGCCTAGACGTGACAATGGAAGCATTTTTGTCCGGCAACCAAGAAAGAATTCAACGTTCGATCCAATACATTTGGTCTTAGCCTTGAGTGGATGAGCATCTGAGCGTAGCCATCGTTAACATAATATAGCCTGACACTAGAATCCTCTAGGACTGGCAGTTTAACGTCATTTTTGTAGTTTGTAATAGTTTGTGTAGTGTCTAGTGAGTTGTCGTTAGTAGAGCTCATGGAAACAAGTTATTTCATTGGTTGAACTATTGAATACAACTCACGATTTGTTTTCTTTTGTGGCAAAAGACTGGCATTTTGACGTCATTTTTTGGTCAGTGTCAGGCCATAACTTTACGAAGGCCACGATCTGAGGCATATGTCGTGCATCAACTCACGTGGCAAGTGTTTTAAGTGACGTAAATTGTAAATTATAATACTGATGAAATAAAAGCTACTTACAGGCTTTTTATACTGTAGGAAAGAGAATTTGTTCCAAATGATAACTGTGCCGAACGCTTCAAACTTGGGTTATGTTCGGGGTGAACAAAGTTTTAAAATTGAATTTATCAAAAATATAAAACCTTAGTTTATTTACGACAAATGCATATAAATTATTCTCTTAAAATACAAAACACACGCTTATTATTTATTATTTGGATCGTTTCAACTCTAGATTTACTTTTCCCTACGTAAAACCAACCCAACATAATAAATTGTCAACATTTATATCGCGCATTAACCACTTAACGAAGTTCAAATTAACTAAAGATAAAGATAAAGGCAGTAAATCTGACTCACAAATAAACATGAATGTTGTTCATTCATGAGTCAGATTTACTCCCTTTATCTTTATCTCCATTTTATTGAGTCATTTAGGTACCTCTATTTATTAGTTTTACTACTCAAATTAAATAACTTTCCCCAAGTTTTAACTTGAATTCTAACAGCATAATTATTTGGTAGGTAGAACGCTCGTCTCACAAGCAAAGGGAACTTTGTTTAAATCCCAGAGGTGACTTGAAATGATATATTTATGTTTCTTGATTTCCCCATACCAGATCAACCCAATGTTATAAAACTTGAACATTTTTATCGCGCAATAAAAACTAAAAATTGTCCCCAATAGAAACTTGAGGTCGAGCAATGACCATTCAATCCTTATCAAACATAAAACCTTGGGTAAAATAGGCGAGCAGTCTTATCAATTTTCGTCCCCCCCCCCCCCTCCCTTTTTTAAAAGTTTTATCTTTTTACGTCGTAAGAATTATCATGTTTTGGTGTTGTTAAATTGAATTCGTATCACTTTTCCACCAACACTTGTTATACTGTAATAATGTTTGTTTTATATCACTGTAGAGCGCTTAGAGTCTGTGACAACGGGGTTAAGCGCTATATATATATATATATATATATATATATATATATATATATATATATATATAATAATAATAATACATGACATTTATAACGCGCATTTTCATCACTGGGTGATGCTCAATGCGCGAAACAATAATACAGTGACATTATTATACAAATGAAACATTATACAAACTACAATCAACATAATATTATCATTATACAACAATGTAATAACTAAACATAAAGTCATTAATACAAGATATGTTATAATACATCCACATGCTATGTCAAATACGGAAATAATTAAAATAATGATATAATAACATAAACTAAATTAACATTCATATTGGGGTCAAATTACAAAGATGCATTAATCAAGATGTGTTTTAACAAAGAGATGGTGTTTTAACTTTGATTTAAATATTGATAAGGACTGCGCTTCTCTTATTCTTTTAGGAAGAGAGTTCCAGATGGAAGGTCCGACGTGACTGAACGATCTGCCGCCGTAAAATTTATATTTATATTTATTTGTAACAATTAATTTTGTAGAATCTAGTGCAGAACGTAGACTCCTCGTTGGCTTATACGTTTCAAAAAATTCAGTAATATACAATGGTGCTTGATCATTAAGGCACTTATAGCACAATACTGCTAGTTTGAATTCGATTCTCACTTTAACTGGTAACCAATGCAGCTCATACAAAAGTGGCAATGAGTAGGATGTTATCTTCTTTCTTAAAATCAATTTAGCACCGCATTCTGGATACTTTGAAGGCGTGATATTTTATCGTTGCTTACATTCGAGATTAACGAATTACAGTAATCTATTTTAGATAGTATGAAAGATGTTATTAGTTTGCATGTTACTTCTCTTGTTAGGAAAGGTCTAACTGAAGCAATTCTTTTTAATCCTATTGTCCAAACTTCTACATAGAGAATCAAACTGTGCCTGCATAGTCATATGTTGATCTAGCATTACCCGAGGTTTTTCACACACGTTGAGAGGTTAATTGTGCACCCATTTATATTTAGAGTAAACTTCAGAAAATCATCTTTCAAAACACTTTTTCTACCACACACCATCACCTCTGTCTTTTCATTATTCAGCTTTAACTTGTTAATTTCCATCAGCATTTAACATCTCTAATACAGTCTTCACACGGGTAATCAATGATGGGATATACTAGGGATATCGCTTACATAGATCTGAGTGTCATCAGCATAGAAATGATACATTAATTTTTTTTAACAAAAATATCCGAAAGAGGTTGAGTATAAAGAGTAAAAATAACAGGACCAAGGACAGACCCCTGCGGAACGCCGTAATTTAGAGGAAATGTTTCTGATACTGCGCCATCGATCAGAACCGACTGAGATCTTGAT
>NC_088360.1:146281754-146314402 GCF_034508935.2 Berghia stephanieae | reverse complement strand
TCATGTCTCGCCCTACATGTTACGTGTTCCCTGTTTGGCCAGGCCCCCCTTGAAAAAGCGAGTTGAGCACGTTTAGGGGATATTCGCTATAAAAAAATTTTCAAGCTAAAGTTTTTGTTTTTACTTTTTCTTCAATTCAGTTGGTTTGCTTTTTTGTTTGGCTTTGTTTTTTTTTTTGGGTCTGTTTTGGTTTTTTTTCTTTTTTGTTTGTTTTTTTGTTTTTTCAATTTCTTAGGCGTTTCCGGACCGGTTTTGGGGGGTTGGCCGGTTTTAGTCCACTCTGAGGGGCAGCTAAACGGTTGAGTCCCTGGAAAAGGGCGTTTTACTCACATTATCGCTACTAAAACAACAATTTCCACTACTCAAACTCTACAATTCTATATTCTATACAAACCCCTATACTACTACTACTACTACAAACAAACTACTACATTTCTACTACTACTACAAATTTACTACAAAACCTTACAAACATTTACAAACAAAAAAACTACTACAAATACTTCTACTACTACAAACTATTACTACTACTACTACTACTACAAATTTACTACTAACCACTACTTCCCACTACTACTACTACTACTACTACTACTACTACTACTAATACTACTCCCTACTAAAACTA
Organism: Berghia stephanieae; assembly: GCF_034508935.2. Lineage (NCBI taxonomy): Eukaryota > Metazoa > Mollusca > Gastropoda > Nudibranchia > Aeolidiidae > Berghia > Berghia stephanieae. The sequence continues at coordinate 146,313,774 of NC_088360.1, read as the reverse complement.
CTACTACTCCCTACTACTCCCCAAATTTTTACTCCCAACTACAAACTACTACAAAACCAAACAAAACTACAAAACTACTACTTTTTACTACTGCAACTACTACACTATTTACTACTACTATTTACTACTACTACTACTACAAACTAACTACAAACAACAAACTAACAAACCAACTACTACTACTACTATTACTACACCTATACTACTACACTACTACTACTACTCCCTATATTTACTACTACTACAAAATCACTAAAAATAATTTCCTTACTCCCTACTCCCTACTACTCCCTATCACAAAAACCTCCCCTATACTACACTACTACTACTACTACTCCCCCCCTTAAATACTACTACAACTACTACTATTATAAATAATAAAAATAAAATAAAAAATAATAATAAAAATTTAATAATAATAATAAAATAATAATAATAATAATAATAATAATAACTAATAATAATAATAATAATAATAATAATAATAACAATAATAATAATATAATAATAATAATAGTTCTACTACTACTACTACTACTACTACTACTACTACTACTACTATACTACTACTACTACTACTACTGCTACTACTACACTACAACTACTACTACTACTACAACTACTACTACTACTACTACTACTACTATACGACTACTGCAACTACTACTACTACTACTACTACTACTACTACTACTACTACTACTACTACTACTACTACTGCAACTACTACTACTACTACTACTACTACTACTACTATTACTACTACTACTACTACTACTACTACTACTACTACTGCTGCAACTAATACTACTACTACCCTTGTATAAGGGTCTGAGCACGTTTAGTAGATATTGCACGTAGTGAATGCTTAAGTTTCAGTTTTAAGTCCATGTCTTCTGTTCTAACAAAAAAGCAATAGGAGATTATGGCAAGAAAAGAAATAACTGACTCGATTTTAATATGTGACCCATCGTCTCAAAACGGTATTTTGTACCAGAATGTACCAGGTGCTAAAATGTAAAAGTAAAGCTAAATTGGTCCAACAATTGAATGGTTGCTATTTGGGCGACGTATACATATATGCAGGTCTGATATCCAAACCCACTTTTGGGCCAAGATTTAACATTTTTGTAATGGACAATAATTTGCGTCATTTAAAAAAAAAATGCCATTACAACAATAAGCCCATACGGAATTGGGTTATCAGATCTGCATATATGTGCACGTCGCTATTTAGCAATCTAAAATATGATATTTATTCTCGTCAATAAAGTATACTCGTCTGACATTTCTGGCTATAAATTCAATTTTGCACGTCTTAATCATCCCGACATAATACCGTTTGGACGCGAGGGGTTACATATAATTTGATTTAACCAGGCTTGTGAACCAGGAAGGAATTGCGTATTTTTATACGCATTACTTATTATTTATCATGTATTATCAAAACTACATAAATTATCGGTGAAAATGTAAAAGAATTAGGAAAAGAATTTGGCAAAAGAGGCATAAGATATTAACATTTTTATATACTTGGCTCTCGTGTATCCTGTCGCATTCGTCGAGGAATGGCGAATATTACATTTTGAGAATAAGAACAAATTCAAATCTTGAGCTGTGAAATTACGAGAATGTTCATGACTGCCGTATTCTAAAAAGAACGCGTCTTTTAAAAAACATATTTTGGTCAGAAACATCGCCCTTCATAAAATATCGATCGATTAAAACGACCATCAATCTTGTCAAAAACTCTCAAACCTGGGACTTCCATGAAGCATTGCTTGAGTCCCAGCTTTGAGATTTTGTTTGACAAGGTGAGGGTTATTTTGGTAGATCGATATTTGAAGAACGAGTTTTCTGGCCAATTGTATTTTTTTTTCCGAATACGATAGACTCTTCTCACGTGATCCATCCCATAAGTCATAAAATTGATTGGGTAATCTTCTCGTGGAACATGCTTTGTGAAATGAAAATATGAATTTATATTTGACAATATGGAAAGAATAAAAAAGAAGATCATGATAATTCGTTGGTTGGCAAGTTAGGGTTAATAAGATTTTCCCCTATCAAAATGACTTGGCATCAGATACTCTAGCCATGGGCGGCTCGTGACTTTTAGACATATTGGTGGCCACTTTCATGGATATATAGCTATGACCAAAAAGTCAAAATTTGGTTTGTTTTTTGTTTTTGTTTTTGTTGGGTTTTTTGCTTTGTTTTTTGTTTTTTTATTTTTTGGTTTTTGGTTTTGGTTTTGGGGGGAGGGGTTTTGGGTTTGTTTTGTTTTGTTTTTTTGGGGTTTTTTTTTGTTTTTTTATTTTTTGGTCTTTGGGTGGCTTTTTTATTTGGGGGGGGGAGGGGTAGGGGGATGCACAGCAGCCAAACAATAATTTTTAGCAAAGCAAAGCAATTGCATGAACGAGGGCTGATCGTCTGTCCCAGAACCCATAAAGGTACATGTGTTGATGTTTATCTTCAACCACGATAAAAACAAAAACAACATAGAAATTAAAGTAAGGAATGTTGGAAATAATAACATCTTTTGTGGGGGGGGGGGGGGGGGGGCTTGACGTCGGCCAATGTCCAAACATTATCACAAAACAGGAATTGATTTGTTTCAGTATTGTTATATTTAATTTTTTTTTTAATCGTATCCCCTTTGAGGTCACGTTGCCATCTATACCTAATAACTACCGAAAGGTGATCAAGTATAACATCAACAGTGATATCGTTCCTACACAAAAAAACACTTTTTAACATTTTGTCCAGCAAATTTTTACTTGAAAAGATAATTGATTAAAATTATCCACAACTTATTACATTTACCAAATCTTCATCATCATCATCATCTCAATCCCATTACCGGATGGTCGTCGGGGGGACTTGCGTGAAGCAGAAGTTACAGTCTTCCTCCATGCCTGCCTGTTGCTCGCCCTATGTAGCAGCTCCGGAACCGACATCTCTGTCCATTCTTTTATATTGTCCAGCGACATCTTCCTTTGGCGCCCTCTTCTGTGCCAAATCTTACGCTCTTTTAAAACACTTTTTAAACTCTCTGAGTATTATAGACTAGACGTTTTAACAATTTAAGAGTCAATTCGATAGATTGATAATTTTTTCATAAATAATATTTTTTGGCCGATTTTTACTTTAAAAATGGTTTTGTCTGAGTACGCCAGCTGGACTAAACAAAAGAACATACAATTGGCTTCAGTAGCTTGATGTCACACCGCCCGACGGCGGCCATCTTGGTTCTAAACAAAGAAAATCATTACTTTTTATTCTTCATGCTGGATAGAACTTTTCATATGCCTTGTGATCAGAATGTGTAAAAGTCAAAACAAGATCAAATCTATGGGTTTTTCCCTCTGGATACGCTTTTATGCTCGCCGGAGAAATATTTCATACGGGCGTCCGCCATTGTTCCGATAGTTTAGAGCCAGTGTTACTAAGTTACCATGCGTCATTAGGAAGGAAGTGACGTTACGACTGTTGAAGATTATTACAAACCACATACAAGGAACTACCTCAGACGTCTGTGTAAGAACGAATCTACTCGCATGTTTACGTATGGTAACCATTTCACAAACTGGCCAAGACAAAAACCAAAAATAAAAATCAAACAACCAAAACACAACAAGGTATCGGAGACGTCTGTGTTGGTACAAATCTACTCACGTGTTTACATGCACTGTTTACCTCTTGAGAGCCAGTCAGTGTGATACAAAAACACAGCATGGAAAGTCATCTAACTATAGATAGTTCGAAGATGACGTCACTCAGGTCTTTGTTATTGTTTTTTGCCATCCGCGTTTATGAGTAATACTCACTGAACTGTATTAACCCGACTATAAAAGTACGTGGATACACACAGTTTTGTGTGTTGGTCCGTTATACTTCCGGATGGCAATGTTATGAGCTTCTTAGCCAAGCGCATACTATCTATAATATATAATATATAATAAAATAATTCTCTTTATTCATCCTCATGGGGAAATTTGTCCTTAGGGTCTATTCCAAGGGAAGACTGGAATAACACAGGAGTCAGCCGCAGCCCATCGCAGCGCCGCAAAGTGAGCGAGGGCCAGGTGATGACTTGCTCAAGGCCACGCAGCGCAGCGGCGGGTGATCGAACTCGGTACCTTTCGGGTACACTGGACTTATCAACTAGACGATGGTTTCAATAAAGTTGATAATACACACTTGATATAAACGGTTACATGTCATATAGTCGTTTTGTCAGAATAGTAGAAAACGGTAGCGGCTGCCTGAAGCCGGTGATCGTAAAATACTAACGAAAGAGTGAAAATGGAGAGGTTTCGTATGGGAACAAAACAGACGATGGACGATTCGGGTACAAACCCTTAGTCAGCACAACACTACACAAATAAACGTGGAAAACAGGGCACCCTATCCGCTACCCACGCCACGCTAACATTTCATTCATACATACAACCACCATTGAGTAACAGACGATACCAGTTATTTTTCATTATATTTTATTTGTTTTCCGCGTTTTACTTGTGTACTGTTGTGCTGACGAAGGGTTTGTACCCGAAACGTCCATTGTCTGTTTTGTTCCCATACGAAGCCTCTCCATGTCATAATAAACCCAAACTTCGCCCGGTAAGGGTTAAATTCTGGTGTCTAGAAACGTCTAGACAATGTTGACAGTGATAACAGAATCTGCACAAGAACACCCTCTTTGTGATTTTAAAAAAATTATTTCTATGCCCAAACTGCGAATTTGGCTTGTCCATCATTGTGTACAATCCGACACTTCAGAATTAGACCCAGTAAACAAACTACTAGAAAGTAGTTGATGTAAATAGAAGGAACTTGTAGCAGAGAATATGAAACTATCGCGATGTTTATGAGTCAAATGTGGAGTAGGAAAGAATAGTTGGCGAGAGAACGCACTGTTATCTGAACTATAGGGAATGAGATTAGCGGAAGAGTAGCGTCCCTTGATTGGACGTCACCCATAGTCTGTGACTTCACTGTCGGAAAAGTTATTAGAGAGAGAACGTCATGTTGGTTGTGCGCATGCGTCTCTCGTCCTCGCTTCTGCGCACAACCTACACGACGTTCTCTCTCTAATAACATTTCCGCCGGTGACGTCACAGACTATGGGTGACATCCAATCAAGGGACGCTACTCTTCCGCTAATCTCATTCCCTATACTTCAAACTTAATGAAAAGTGGTCTCAGACATCAGAATCGTATCGAGTAGAAGACCGAACTACAACGTGATCATTTGAATAGGTGTTCTCCATTGTGAAATTGTTTTCACGGTGACGTTACCGGAAGTCAAACAGTGTCCGTCCTCTGTCATAATATTGATCCAAATATCGTGAGTCTGTGAGGGCAGAGGAGAGCGGGTGGGGGGGGGGTGTTAACGATGGAGAAAGGACTTATCAGACGAATTGTAATTTAAATCTAATGTAAATATACATGAACAGCGAGATGACCCTTATAGCGATAACCAACCAAACAATCTTATATCGAAAATCTTTCAACCTAGGGTATTAATATAAGATACCATTTAGGGATAACTGTAGAGGATATTGGATAACTGCAGTAAATATTGTGTTGTTAGTTATTATACCCAGAGCATGGCGGAGGGGAGTTGCTTTGCGGATGCTTATGAGAGCAGTACAGAAAAAGCCCTATCACCAAATCTTAGGAGTTCACACAACAAGCAATTATTAAGACATAGCAATCTTTTTTACAAACATGTAACAATAGTTAAAGACATCACCAGAGTAATCTCTGGTATATGCTTGAGCATGCATATATTTCAATATGGATAAGAATGTATGAATACTCTTCAATAGTCGTAAAGTCACTTCCTTCCTAATGACGCATGGTAACTTAGTAACACTGGCTCTAAACTATCGGAACAATGGCGGACGCCCGTATGAAATATTTCTCCGGCGAGCATAAAAGCGTATCCAGAGGGGAAAAAACCATAAATTTGATCATGTTTTGACTTTTACACATTCTGATCACAAGGCATATGAAAAATTCTAGTAATGATTTTCTTTGTTTAGAATTAGCGCGGGGCGGTCCTTGGCAAGCTTAAGGACCACGGTCCTACGGTCCTTGGGAAATGAAGACCGCAAGGACCGGTCCTAGGACCGGTCCTTTTCGACATTGAACATTCCTGAGAGACTGTTGGAAATTCGAACCGGTTTGACCTTTGAGACCGTGGGATCGTTCATTCTTGAACCGTTAAAGACCGCTACACGATGAAAACCGTGGTCTACAGGAGTAAAACACACGGAGTAGTCACACTCATTTCAAATTGTAACCTAATTAGAGAAGAGGGGTGATGCCTTCTTTATTTGCTCACCGTACTTCATTGTTACTTCGATAATTTAATAAAATTTGAAATTTATCCCCATTAACGGAGATAATGGCATCGCCCAAGGCGTTGATCGAGTTGTTCGTGGCGTTGATACACACACGCAACTCCTACCCCCCCCCCCCCCCCCCCCCCACACACACACACACATTAGAGGGCAGCGAGCATTGAAGAGTAAGAGAGAGACGTGAAGTTATAATAAGAGGGGGTGGATGAGGTAATAAGAGGGGTCGATGGTGACTTTTCGCCAGATCTAACAAACTCAGCTACCCATTCATTGCTGAGTAGACAGGGATTCAGAAAAAACTCGACTGCACCCGGATCGATCTCTGCCCCTTTGCGTATAAAGAGAGTGCTCTATCAACTGAGCTATCGGGGTCCCCAAATATTCTATTGGACTTTTTTAAAATTCAGACGTTATAACTGGGTTTTTTGGAAGGAAGAAACTAATGAAACTCATATTATTTGATTAGTAAAAACACCAAACGAAATTTTAATATTATTGTATTATTTTAAATGACAACACTGCGATAGAAAGGAGTGGTGACAAGAGATGGACAAAAGAAAACAAAAAATCGGATTTGCTACTTGCTAGGTTCGACACACACACACACACACACACACACACAAACACACACATCTTTAGTAGTCACATACATTTCAAACAATAACCCATTAGAGAAGAGGGGTCATGCCTTCACCATAGATCATTGTCATTGCGATCATTATGGTGTAGTAAATTTTGAAATTTACCCCGTATAATGGAATTGTCCAAGGCGTGCGCCTCCTGTTCCCCCCATCTCACACACGAAAGGGCGGTTTGCGGAGTGGAGGTTGGTGGTCGTCTGCCTGTATGGTCGTCTGTGTCGTTTAGTGTATGGCAAAGGGGGGTGGGTGCGATTAATTAAGTGGGATGGGTGGTGATTGGTGGAAGATAGGCAACCGAGGCAACGAATCGCTGGGGAAGTAGCCTAGTATGGCGCGAGACCGTTGAAAGGTGATAAGAAGTGAGGACCGCCGCCAGTCTTCCACTATGGGACCGGTCTCCGGTTCACAGCTAAAAGACCGTGGGACCGGTCCTTGGACCTCAGCGCGGCACTATTTAGAATCAAGATGGCCGCCGTTGCCAGGCGGCGTGACATCAGACTATTGAATCGTATTATGAAGAGAAAATGGAAGCAGCGTGATAATTTAGTGCATTTTTATTTCGCAGTATCCACTAAACAGGCTCAAAACGCTTTACAAGGGGTCCAGAGCAACACTTAACATGTAGGACGGGCGACACTTGACGTCTGTAAGGCTATTGATAGTATTATGCGCTTGGCTAAGAAGCTCACAATATTGCCATTCGGAAGTAATACAGACCAACACACAAAACTATGTGTAACCATGAACGTTTATAGTCGGGTTAATACAGTTCAGTGAGCATTACTCATAAACGCGGATGGCAAAAAACAATAACAAAGACCAAAGTGACGTCATCTTCGTTCTATGTATATTATATTGTTCTAACAGAGACAACGCTGTTAACGGTCAAGGACTCATTTCTCACCTGACCACCGATGAGAGAGTGTGAGTAAGGAGCCTTTTCCAAGAATTCAGAGCGGGACTGAACCCGAGAGCTAGCATCATTCCGAAGCGAATGTCATACCGCAAGAACACGTAGCCGAATACAGACGAAAAAAGTAATGAAAATATCTGGAAATAAAGAAACCCTTTACAGCCGTAGTCTCCATAGAACCGGGGTTTACCAGGTTTTCTGTAGCGTCATATGGACTGTAGCAATTGCTTCATACCGTATGGATAGGACAATATCCTCTGGCAAAGAATTTTCCGTTAGATCTTACAAACCCAGCTACTCAATGAATGCTGGTTGGATGAAGGGGGCAGGGGGGGGATAAGACATCTCAATTGGATTCAATAGTCTGATGTCACGTCGCCCAGCAACGGCGGCCATCGTGGTTCTAAACAAAGAACATCGGTACTTTTTATTTTTCATGCTGGCTAGAACTTTTCATATGTCTTGTGATCAGAATGTGTAAAAGTCAAAACATCATCAGATTTATAATGGGTTTTTTTTTACTCTGGATACGCTTTTATGCTCGTCTGAGAAATATTTCATAAGGGCGTCCGCCATTGTTCCGATAGTTTAGAGCCAGTTACAAAGTTACCATGCGTCATAACGAGGGAAGTGACGTTACGACTGTTGAAGCGTATTACTCACAAGATCGATACGATACTACCCTTGCATTTTTTTCTAGAATTGCGCTATAGTGACCCAGATAAAAACTAAAACAAACAAACAAAAAACACACAAAAAAAACCCAACTAAATGTTGACGTTTCGAAAGCTTCCAAAAGTAAGTGAATGAAATAAGATAAAGATTTATTATTACAAAGGTATTATCCACCCCAGGTCCATCTCGTCTTACCTAAACCAATTTTTGTAACAGGTAGGATAAAATATCCCCACTGAATCCCAGACTAAGCCGTGTGGCTTGGCGGGTAATCGACATTAACCAGCACAGGTGGGCGGGTTGGGCGTATTCGTTGCTAATCAGATTAGGTACAGCAATAATAATAATGTAATCTATCTGATGGACGTTAACAGCTGCTGTGCGAGCAACAAACCGTTTGTTTTTCACCCTGTTTAAGATTATAGTGTTTACGGTAACGGTTGTACTCGCGTTACCCTTTTGTAATGGAGTATCGAGTATCGAGTATCGGGTTGTGGTCAAACTGGTATGGATGCGTAATGCGTAATGCGTATTTTGTGAAATCTGATGGGTTTTTTTGTTTGTTTGTTTGTTTGTTTTTTTGTTTGTTTTTTTGTTTTTGTTTTTAGTGTGTGTGTGTTTTTTTTGTGTTTTTTTTTGGGGGGGTGGGTGTGTTTTTTTGTTTTGTTAATTTTTCTGGATTTTTTTTCGGTATATGAATGAACCTTTGTGAAGCGTATTGAGATTGATTATCATTGAATTGTATGAACATTTATAGAGCACATTTCCACAGATTTATCATATACAATGCGGTTCACACTGTTTCATTTATTCCTTATCATGCCATATCAAACCGTATTTTATTTCTCACAGTGCCAGTCGCCTGTTGGGCGTATTTTTTTAAATAACACTCTTACAATATCCGTCATCCTATAGCCAGGTCCTTATTTCACTTGAGTAATGTGTGTAAAGTGTCTTACCCAGGGAACGACTTCAGTTTTTTTCCACAATCAAGGTCACCGATTCGGCCACTGACCACGCTTAACATTGCTTGACTTTTGTAACAAGACGAGGCATTGTACGGCTGAGAGATTGAGCTACACATATGACGATGATGACGACAATACTTACTTACTTACAATTAATTTATCTGGTTTTCGTGTTTACGAACTTTCAATTTTTGTAAGAATGTTACAAGATGTGGGGTTCCCGTTAGCTTAGTTGATAGAGCACTTGCTTCACACGCAAAGGGACCGAGATCGATCTCAGATGCAGTCGATATTTTTACCTGATCCCTCTTTCCACCAAGCAGTAATTGGGTAGCTGGGTCTTTTAGATCTGGTGGAAAGAGCATTTCGATAGACTAGCGTCCTATCCAAAGAATAGTAAGCAGTTGCTATTGTCCGTTTCACGCTAGAGAAACCGGGATTAACCCCGGCTCCATGGGCCGAATGGCGGTAAAGGAGGTGTGGAGTGTTGGTGAGAATCCTGAAAAGGGCTTGAAGGACTATACTTAACTTTTATGAGATGTTCCGTTGACAATTTGTAATAGGGTAGAGAAGTCGTGACGTCACAATTTCTACTTCTCTGGTTCCAATCTCATTGGAAGAGTGTATGTAACCAGTCCTTCGGATGACTTATAGGTATTGAAAAAGTTACATGTTGAATTATTATTATTTTTAAAATTGAGCTTTTATATAGGGCAAAATCCACTAAATGTGCTCAAAGCGCTTTACAAGGGGTCCCTGGGCAACAGCAATATTTAACATGTAGGAAAGGACATGACGCCTGTTAGGCGATATTACAATTTTTCGGACAAAGACAACGCTGTTAACGGCCAGGTACTCAGTTTACACCTGAGTACGGTGAGAGAATGTGAGTAAAGAGCCTTCTTCAAGGACTCAGCTACGCGCCGAGTTAGGCTCGGACCCAGGGCCTTTCGATTCGAAAGCGAGTGTCATACCACTAGACCACATAGCCGCACATTAAAGAAAACACATAAAGTGACATATCTATTTTAGTAGCATTATGTATAGTCTCATTCTTAAGATTACGAGATGTAAAAGAGTGAGGATGGATGATCTTTATTGACGACAAACATATTATTTGGATTTGAAAATCAGATGACATCACTCGTAAATACAGAGGATCGATTACACAAAGAATGTGTCCGTTCTATATAAAGAAGGCCTTGGTACTAGTCTTCCAATGAGATTGGAACCTGTTTCCTTTGACATCACAATTTTGTTCCCTATTGAATTACACACGTACACACAAACCTCCCAGAACATTCCTCCAGACACCTCATAATCAACCAACCTCCCTTTCGACTCCAGGAACTCTGGACGAAACAATGTTGTAGGAGAATATGTAAAGAAAAAAACGAGACGAGAACAAATAATTTATATGTATATATATATTGAATCGTGTTTGATACAAATATGGCACGGATAGTGCTCGACATGTAGCAATGAAGCAAATTATTATTTTAATATTTACCACAATGTTAGAGTCAGACTGACTCCAGCATTGTGGTAAATATCAAAATAATAATAATAATAATAATAATAATATATATATATCAGGTAAGTATAGAGTCAAAGTAAACATTAAACGTTAAAAAAAATCTAAGATCGCAAATCTTATGTCAAGTGATGGCATAATCTGTTATAGCACAAAACATGAAACCTGACCTGTATGCAATCTAGCATTGTAGCATTATGTAATCTGGGTCAGAACATTCTAAATTTAGTAACACAACATCCCGTCAAAACATGGACCCCTGTAATGTCTTTTTTTTAAATAAATAATCAATGCAAGTAAATGTCACATCTTTTTTAATTTTTCTACAAAAAAAAAAAAAAGGAAATGATATTTGCAGGCTGCAGACACCCTAGGTAATCCTGTGGCTTTTAGTGAGCTTGTCAGTTATGACAAATTCTTGGCACTAGACCAGACGTCTGGAATAAAAGAAGTCTGCGATATTGTTATCCATGCCGACTGGAAGATGACATACTTGGCGGGAAACTGTCAAAATATAAGGCTTGTTGGGTGAGAAAGAGAGAAAAATAAAATCAATTTGGAATATTTATATATCTATTATTGTGTGATCCAACGCCGACTCAAAACGGTATTCTATCACGTGGGGGATTTAGATTCAGAAAGAAATGTAACTTTTTGTGCAGCTATGTGGTCTGGTTGTATGAAACTCGCTTTCGGATCGGAATGTCCTGGGTTCGAGCCTCGCTCGGCGCATAGTTGAGTAATTGGAAAAGGCTCTTTACTCACATTCTCTCACTGTACTCGGGTGTAAAATGAGTACATGGCCGTTAACAGCGTTGTCTCTGTCCCAAAAAATTGTATTATCGCCTAACAGGCGTTATGTCTCGTCCGACGTGTTTGTCAGGGACCCTTTGTAAAGCGCTTTGAGCACGGTAGTGGATATTGCTCCATATAAAAGCTCATTCTTTCATTCTAACTTTTAGTCTAAGATCTGAAACTTTGGGGCAGCGTGGCTCAGCCGTAAGGTCTTTGCTTCGTACCCGAAAGTTACAGACATCGACAACCCGCCTTGCTTTGCGGCAATGAGCAATAAACTCGTCCTAATTCCTTTGGAATATGCTCTGAAGACGAATTTCGACCTTTGGGGTGAATATGGGGAATTTTATTGAATTATTTGTTTTATGTTAAATAATTCAAGTGAAATAAGGACCTGGCTACAGGATGACGGATATTGTAAGAGTGTCAGTAAAAAAAAATTACGCCCAACAGGCGACTGGCACTGTGAGAAATAAAATTGAATACAATGGATTGGGTTTCTAAAATAACAACAACTAAACTTCCGCATTTAGCCATTTAAACCTTTCGGATGGATAACAATGATTGCAAAGGGCAGACGCCAGTTTTGTGTTTTTAGGTAAGACAAATTACCCCATTTTACTCGTGTATGAAATAGAACATGGAAGTGATGAATATTGCATTTCTACAGAACATATGCTAAGCCAGCAACTTGTAACGTATGAAATTGAAGACAGTTCCAAATTGCCCATTTATTGTTGAAAGAAATGAAGCATTTGCCAATATTGAAAATGCCTTATACAGATAGTCATCATCATCATCATCATCATCATCATCATCATCATCATCATCATCATCATCATCATCATCATCATCATCACCATTGCCTTTTTCACCCTGGGTCAGGGTATAGACCACAGACAAACAGTTCCCATCCTTCTCTATCCCGAGCTAACTTTTTAATCTCATTCCAGGTCTTACCACTTCTCTGTATATCAGCTTCTTTAATTCTTCTCCATGTTCCTCGTGGCCTCCCCTTTGATCTTCTGCCCTGAGGGTTCCAGTCCTACTCCCTGTGTATGAATCCCGTCCCGTCTCCCTGAATATAAAATATTCTCCCCAGACTTGAGGTGTTTCTGTCCGGATTGTGTTCAGTGGGTTTCGCTTACTCCAAGTATACGCAGCCTGTATCTTCTATTCTCAGTCACAATAGTCATACTTCACCTATTTTAGCTCCACTATACGAACAGCACACAATCTCGAATTAGGAACGAACTGTTACTTTCGAAACCTTCTCATTGATGCTATGCATTTATCTAAAATATCCACAACATCAGCTGCCTGCCAGATTAAGCATACGAAAACACAAAACTGTGTGTAACCTTTGACGTTGATAGTCTGATTAATATAATTAATTTAGTGAGATTTCATCATTAAAACAGGCTGTCTAAAAAAATAACCACAAAGAGCTGAGTGACGTCAACTTCATTCCATTTATATACTCCGCAGTTCTCACGTTCTATGTCTAGAAAATTTGGTATTGCGGAAAGTCCTGTGTTGTCTTGACAAAGGCAGACCATACTCATAATGGTTGAAAATGATAACAATTTGCCTCTCTCTCTCTCTCTCTCTCTCTCTCTCTCTCTCTCTCTCTCTCTCTTTCTTTCTTTTTCTCTCTCTCACTCTCTCTCTCTCCCTCTCTCTCTCTCTCTCTCTCTCTTTCTCTCTCTCTCTCTATTTCTTTCTTTCTTCCTCTCTCTCTCTATTTCTTTCTTTCTCTCTCTCCCTCCCTCCCTCTCTCTCTCTCTCTCTCTCTCTCTCTCTCTCTCTCTGTGTGTGTGTGTGTGTGTGTGTGTGAAGTTGATCACGTGATCACATTAACATATGCGTGTCTTTCTTATTTTGTTTTTCTCTAAAGACGTCTTCGGCAATTTAAACCCGCTCCGTCTTTTCGTGTCCTGGCCCTCCCCTCAACTAGAACCATATATTCTATTATACCAGAGGTCGTGACGGTGTAATTTTAACTTTAACCAGTCTGCTCTACTCTTGAAAAACACGTATTTAAAAATTTGGCCAGAAAACTCGTCCTTCAAATAGCAACCGATTTAAATGACCTTTATCTTGGCAAATACTCTCAAGCCTGGGACTTCGCGAAGTCCCATGTTTGAGATCTTTTTTTGTTGTTGCCAAGATGAAGGCCATTTAAATCGAACGATATTTGAAGGACGAGTTTTCTGGCCAAATTTTTAGATACGATATTTTCCTGACTACGATAGTTAACGGGCTAAGTGGTGGCTGTGAATAAGCTGGTGTTCAATCATTCTTTGGGGAGAACGTCTGAATGGGGTGGTGGACGTTTCGTGAAATCCCCAAAGAGAAAAATGAAAACAAGGCAATTTGTGGAAGCGGGAATAATGGGACAGGGACTACGAGAATCCTATAGGGTATGAGATTAGCGGAAGAGTAGCGTCCCTTGATTGGACGTCACCCATAGTCTGTGACGTCACCGGCGGAAAAGTTATTAGAGAGAGAACCTCATGTTCAGCGAGGACGAGAGACGCATGCGCACAACCAACATGACGTTCTCTCTCTAATAACTTTTCCGCCGGTGACGTCACAGACTATGGGTGACGTCCAATCAAGGGACGCTACTCTTCCGCCAATCTCATTCCCTATAAAGAAGTCACGTGTCCATTACAGAGGGAGGGGTGATATGTGTTTAGCCTAACCCGTATTAAGTTGATTAACTTGAGCTTTTATATAGCGCAATATCCACTAAGCTCAAAGCGCTTTACAGGGGGTCCCTGGCCAACATAACTTCAGCTTTTATATAGCGCAATATCCACTAAATTATACGTTCAAAGCGCTTTACAAAGGGTTCCTGGCCAACATAACTTGAGATTTTATATAGCGCAATATCCACTAAACGTGCTCAAAGCGCTTTACAAAGGGTTCCTGGCCAACAGCAGCAAAAAAACATGTAGAACGAAACATGAAGCCTGTTATGGCGTCAGTGTGACGACATCTTCTCCCCATTGCCCATATAATGTGTATCAAATAAGTTGTTGGAATCTTGGTTTAATATAATCATATAATATCCCAGGGTTGTAAATAATTAATATGTAATGATATAATGACCCAGAGGAGGACTGTTTAACACTTCCAGTGAGTTTTGAACCGGAAGAGAGCAAGCCGTCTGCTCCCCATTGCGCAATATTTACTAATGTATCAAATAAGTTGTTGGAATCTTGGTTTAATATAATGATAATAATACAATGACCCAGGGATCTGATTTACTATAACAGAGAGCAACAACTTTTTATCCGTCAGACGTTTCGAATAATACAAGGTATAGATAGTATGCGCTTGACTAAGAAACTCGCAACATTGCCATCCGGAAGTATAACAGACCAACACACAAAACTATGTGTAAGCATGAACTTTTATAGTCTGGATAATACCGTTTAGTGAGTATCACTCATAGACGTGGATGGCAAAAAACAATAACAAAGACCTAAGTGACGTCAACTTCATTCTATCTATATTATTTTCTTGATTGTGTAATCGCCGTGTCAGATTTGACACCGTCTTGGCACTGGGAGCAAGACTTCAAATATCAACGTGTTTGGCTGGATGGGTGGAGATGGAGTCTGGAAGGGAGTGCTTGGATTTGGGATGAAAGGGGGGGGGGGGTGCGAGAGGGGAAGGTGTTATCTGAGAACCTGACTGGCAAATGTCAATTGATTCGATGTCTTAGTTGTTGGTTGGTTGTTTTTATTTGTTTGTTTGTTGTTGCTTTGTTTTTTTTTTTGTTTTTGTTTCATTGTTTATTTGTTTTCCTTGTTTTGACATTTATGAGGGGGGAGGGGGGGGGGGGTTCCGACGTATACTTATTTGCAGGTCTGATAATTGATTCGATAACTTTGTTGTTGGTTGTTGGTTTTATTTGTTTGTTATTGTTTTTGTTTTGTTTTGCTTTTTTGGGGTTTTTGTTTTGTTTCATTGTTTACTTGTTTCTTTGTTTTGACATTTATTGGGGTTTTTCCGACGTATACCTATTTGCAGGTCTGACATGCAGAAGATCAGTTGAAGCATATTTAGTCCTTTCATCGATGACAAAATGAAAATACGCTTCAACAGGCGTAACGTCACTTCCCTCGTAATGACGCTTCGTTAGTAACTGGCTCTAAACTATCGGAACAATGGCGGACGCCCTTATGAAATAATATTTCTCCGACGAGCATAAAAGCGTATCCGGATGAAAAAAAAGCCATTATAAATCTGATCATGTTTTGACTTTTACACCATCTGATCACAAGACATATGAAAAGTGCTAGCCAGCATGAAGAATAAAAAGTACCGATTTTGGTTGTTTAGAACCACGATGGCCGCCGTTGCTGGGCGACGTGACATCAGACTATTGAATCCAATTGCATGGACGAAAACACACGGGACTGTCATCAA
Source organism: Berghia stephanieae (assembly GCF_034508935.2). Taxonomy (NCBI): domain Eukaryota; kingdom Metazoa; phylum Mollusca; class Gastropoda; order Nudibranchia; family Aeolidiidae; genus Berghia; species Berghia stephanieae. Next base: position 146,297,431 of record NC_088360.1, on the reverse strand, counting down.
CACGTTTTGGGTTGTGCGCATGACGAGTTGGTGTGAAATAATATTTGTGATTTTCGTTCACTTGTGGAAACGACGAAAGCCATGAGAAATGTTGTTTACGTCAAAGACTAAGGGCTAACCCACACCGAAGACTGATTCCGACGATCCGGTACTGCCGTCCTCTGCCGTCTTCCGGATAAAGACGTCGGGCACTGGACAAATACTAAGAATAAAGAGAAGAGCCTCTAGACTAAGGGCTAACCCACACCGAAGACTGACTCCGACGATCCGGTACTGCCGTCCTCTGCCGTCTTCCGGATAAAGACGTCGGGCACTGGACAAATACTAAGAATAAAGAGAAGAGCCTCTAGACTTAGGGCTAACCCACACCGAAGACTGACTCCGACGATCCGGCACTGCCGTCCTCTGCCGTCTTCCGGATAAAGACGTCGGGCACTGGACAAATACTAAGAATAAAGAGAAGAGCCTCTAGACTTAGGGCTAACCCACACCGAAGACTGACTCCGACGACCCGGTACTGCCGTCCTCTGCCTGGCGTCTTCCGAATAAAGACGTCGGGCACTGGACAAATACTAAGAATAAAGAGAAGAGCCTCTAGACTAAGGGCTAACCCACACCGAAGACTGACTCCGACGATCCGGTACTGCTGTCCTCTGCCTGGCGTCTTCCGGATAAAGACGTCGGGCACGGACAAAATACTAATAATAAAAAGAAGAGGCGCTAGACATATCCATAGGAAGCACCCGACGTCCCTTGCCGTTTATTTAGGTGCTTAGGTGATATCTATCTTGATTTCACTTTCTTCTGGGTTTTTTTTTCTTGGGGGGGGGGGGGGGGGGGGCGTTGTTTTTTGAGGATCTCATTCACACCATATCGAATAAAATCATGCGTATTGACTCCCTAACCACCCAAGACTACAAGTTCCAGGCCATAGTTTGACGATCCTATCTAATCGAGATAATGGGATATGGGCGGTGAAAGAAACAATGTATGGATCTTTCTATGACGTCATGGGTTGTTTTTTTTTTAAGGAAGGAGGGCTGTATAGGGAATGAGATTAGCGTAAGAGTAGCGTCCCTTGAATGTACGTCACCCATAGTCTGTGACGTCACCGACGGAAAAGTTAGAGAGAAAACGTCATGTTGGTTGTGCGCATGCGTCTCTCGTCCTCGTTATAATTATTTTATTTTTTTTACGAAGTGTTGAAGTTGACAAATATTTACAATTTAAATGTTTAATATACCGCTTCTTTTTCATATAATAATAAAACGATTCTTTACTTTTATTTCGTATTCATATTTATTCACTATCCTGACTTTAAATTTAATTAGAGAATGAATTTGGCCCCAATTCTGTTTTACAGTTCCTATCTATTGATTTCAATGTAAAACGCCTCAGGCTTCTGTGAGTCGCACGCACAACATTCCATGGTGAGTCTTCTTTACTCCCATCCCCGAGGCATCAGTCTGCTCACCACCCCCCCCCCCCCCCCCCCCCCGCCTCCCCTCCCCTCCTCCCTATCCTTCTACCATATTCTGACAAAAAACATTTTTGAAGACTTGGCCAGAAAAGTTTAACCATCTCCTTGCCTTGTGCGATCGGAAGGTCCTGGGTTCGAGCCTCTCTCGGTGCATAGTTGAGTCCTTGGAGAAGGCTCTTTACTCTCATTCTCTCACCGCACTCAGGTGTAAAATGAGTACCTAGCTGGCCGTTAACATCGTTGTCACTGTCCGAAAAAATTGTAACATCGCCTAACAGGCGTCATGTTTCTTGCTAAATGTTAAATGTTGCTGTTGGCCAGGGCCCTTTGAGCACATTTAGTGGATATTGCGCTGTATAAAAGCTCATTTTTATTTTTACCACCCATAGGAAAATCGTCATATTTGTTACGATGTAAACAACAATTTTCTCTTTCTGATTTCTCTTGTACATCACAACATTTTTAAAAATGCTTTAATGACAGCTATAAATACTAAACACTGTGTTGGAGAGCTCACGACTCGTTACTTTTTTGTCTGAGGAAGAAACGTCTAATTTTGTGCTGGGCAGGGTGTGAGTTTTTCGGGGGAAATTCTAAAAATAGCTGGTAATGAGAGAATTAACTTCAAAATACAAATTAAAACGATCGTCAACATGGCAAAACGTCTTAAATCGAAGAAGTCCTGAAAAAGTATCAGCTTTGAGATAGTTTGATTAGTTGGGTATGAAGGGGGTCGGGGGGAGGGGGGGGGGGGAGGGCGACGTGTACTTGTATGTAGGTCTGACATCCGAACGCAATTATGGGCTTAGTTTAACATTGTCGTAATGAACATGAATTTTTTTTTTTTTTTTTTTTTTGCGTCATTTTATTTTTTTTTAATTTTTTTTTTGTTGAGATTTTCTTTACAACAATAAGCCCATAATGAATGGAGGGGTTATCAGACCTGCAAATAAGTACACGTCGGGGGAAGGGGTGGGTTGGGGGGGGGGGGAATGGGTACTTAAATCTATCGGTATTTGACGTAAAAGTTTTCTGACCAAAATGAAATTAGATCTAGTCTATATTGACGTCAATGCAAGATATTCCTTCACTATGGCTGATCAATTGACTGGTTTTAGTATCGATGTCAGTCTAGCACTGTCTTCGGGCATTTTCTGTAATGAACACGAGACAGGCGAGACATTATTGAATAACTTCTACACCCCCTCCCCCCCCCACCCCTTCCCCCCCCCCCCCCCCCCCCCCCCCCCCCCCCCCCACCCCTTCCCCTACACCAGTACATTGACCTGCCTACTTGAAAAAGCAAAAAAATCGTAATAGGGAATGAGATTAGCGGAAGAGTAGCGTCCCTTGATTGGACGTCACCCATAGGCTGTGACGTCACCGGCGGAAACGTTATTAGAGAGAGAACGTCATGTTGGTTGTGCGCATGCGTCTCTCGTCCTCGCTTCCGCGAGTCTCAGACTATGGGTGACGTCCAATCAAGGGACGCTACTCTTCCGCTAATCTCATTCCCTATTTTTAGGAGATAAGAATTGTAATCGCTTTAGTTACCTAACTTTAAAAATCAACCATTTTCCCTCACCTAGATTAAATAGAATCCTTAAAATTGTGTAGTCTGGCTAGAGGTGCCTAAATGAGCTAATAAGATGGAGATACAAATAAAATGAGTAAATGTGACTCGTATATAATAGAGTAACACAAAACAAACAACGTTTCGGCCCTTGGCCTTCGTCAGGAGACAAACGACAAAACACAAAAATGTTAAGTTACAAAAAATCACTTCCATGTTTGTATTTACATTCGAATGTGAGTCCAGTTACTGTTGAGTTACCTGATTCAAGTGTCTCCATTGATAATGTCGAACTGTTGCATCTTTGGTTTTTCTCTTTTCCACCTTCGAGAGAATTCTTCGTCGTTTTTCCTTTGCTAAAATATGTTCTATAGATAGTATGCGCTTGGCTAAGAAGCTCATAACATTGCCATCCGGAAGTAAAACGGAACAACACACAAAACTGTGTGTACCCATGAACGTTTATAGTCGGGTTAATACAGTTCAGTGAGCATTACTCATAAACACGGATGGCAAAAAACAATAATAAAGACCTGAGTGACGTCATCTTCGAACTATCTATACGTTCTGTATCTAGTCTACGTCTCTCATCTATAAATAATCTCAATGATTACGTAAAAACAAGACGGTAAATGGGACACCAACTTAATTGGGGAAATCCGCGTAAATGGCACCAAAAAAAAACAAAAAACATCGGAACGGAAATTCACTATTTTTCATGCTATGTGTTCAGGTAAAATACTCACAACATCCGCCAGTCGAATGTAACATAAATACGCATTAAATTATGTATTTATCACCTTTCACGTTTAAAGTCTGATTGATATAATATAGCGACAACTAATCATTAGAATGGCTGTCTAGAAACAATAAGCTTCAACAGTCGTGACGTCACTTCCCTCGTAATGACGCATGGTAACTTAGTAACTGGCTCTAAACTATCGGAACAATGGCGCTCTTATGAAATATTTCTCCGACGAGCATAAAAGTGTATACAGAGGAGAAAAATATTATAAATCTGATCATGTTTTGACTTTTACACATTCTGATCACAAGATGTATGAAAAGTTCTAGCCAGCATGAAGAATAAAAATTACCCATTTTCTTTGTTTAGAACCAAGCTGCTCGTTGCTGGGCGACGTGACATCAGATTATTGAATCCAATTACAATAAAACTGAGTCATGTTGATTTATTTCCTTCTATAGATAGTATGCGCTTGACTAAGAAGCTCACAACATTGCCATCCGGAAGCATAACGCATCTACACACAAAACTATGTGTAACCTTGAACGTTTATAGTTTGGTGAATTCAGTTTCGTGAGAATTACTCATAAACGCGGATGGCAAAAAAAACAATAACAAAGACCTGAGTGACGTCATCTTCGAACTATCTATAGATAGAACAAAGATGACGTTACTCAAGCCTTTGTTATTATATTTTGCCATCCGCGTTTGTGAGTGATTCTCACTAAACTGTATTACCCCGACTATAAAAGTTCATGGTTGCATAATGTTTTGTGTGTTGGTCCTACTATCTATAGATAGTATGCCCTTGGCCAAGAAGCTCATAACATTGCCATCCGGAAGTATAACGGACCAACACACAAAACTGTGTGTATCCATGAACGTTTATAGTCGGGTTAATACAGTTCAGTGAGCATTACTCATAAATGCGGATGGCAAAAACTATAACAAAGACCTGAGTGACGTCATCTTCGATCTATCTATATAAACACTTATCCACTATTTCTGGACAAAAACATTCTCCCGATTTAGCAGTTTGCACACTACAACTATTTATGATTATTTTTCCTGTAGTTTTATTTTTTTAACCGGCTCCAGGATATTTTATTTTGATTAGACTTTGCTTTGATGCCGCACGTGGTAATACCAAACAAAGAATTTATATATTTGTTTTAGAGATGCGTTTATTCTATGGTTGTCATTATTTGGGTTCCACGCAGTCTACAGATTGTGTTATGGTGCCTTTTTTTTAGTAGGCGGGGGGGGGGGGGGGGGTCGTAGCAATAGATAGTTCGAAGATGACGTCACTCAGGTCTTTGTTATTGTTTTTTGCCATCCGCGTTTATGAGAAATTCTTCTCACTAAATTGCATTAACCAGGCTATAAATGATCATGATTACACACAGTTTTGTGTACTGGCCAGTCATACTTCCGGATGGCAATGTTGTGAACTTCTTAGCCAAGCGCATATATCTATAGGATTCAATAGTCTGATGTCACGTCCGCCCAGCAACAATCATCTTGATTCTAAACATAGAAAATCGGTACTTTTTATTCTTTATGCTGGCTAGAACTTTTTCACATGACATGTGTTCAGAACGTATAAAAGTTAAATCATGATCAGATTTATAATGATTTTCTACTCTGGCTACCCGACAATGCTCGTCGGAGGGGAAGCGTGGCTCAGCGGTACTGTCTTTGCTTCCTACCCTAAAGGTACCGAGTTCGATCACCCGCCGCTGCGCTGCGTGGCCTTGAGTAGGTCACCTCGCCTTAGCTCAATTTGCGGCGCTGCACTGCGGCTAACGCCTAGGTTATTCCAGTCTGCCTTTGGAATAGACCCTAGAGACAAATTTCCCCTATGGGATGAATAAAGGGAATTTTACTTTATTTTTAAAAAAATATTTGTATTAGGGCTTGTTGTGTTATTGGGCACGATAAAAATAACTCGTTTAATAAATACAAAGAGATGAAAGAATCGTACATTATTTAAGCTGGCAAAGACTAAAGTTGCACTTTTAAAGTCATTTCATCTCAAAATCTTTTTTGTCATCTGACCAATAAATGAATGTAAATTCTATGACCCAATGTTTAAAGGGGTGAATATGTCTAGCCAGGTTACATGCTAAAAGTTTAATTTATAGTCGAGAATATGAAATTTATGTTGAAGTTTTATATAACATAATATCATTGAACATAAATAGAAAGGGAGAGAGGGATGGGGGGTGGCAGTGAAAGGGGAAGTGAGAGCGACAGAGAAAGAGAGAAAGAGAATGAGAGAGCGAGAAAGATAGAGAGAGTGAAATGATAAAGAAGTTATCTATTACCGCGATGTATAAATCATCAAACTTCATCGATTATTTACTGTAAATGTTGCTGCAATAAGTTTCTATTTGATTTACAAGGAGAGGTGACCTGGACGTTTCAAGTTTTTCCTTTGTCAGCAAAACACGATGAGTGTAAAACTAAAAACGAATGATAGATGAGAGGTCGTCTTAACAACGCCATCCTGTCACTTTCATCGTATTTTGTTAACTAAGGGAAAACCCGAAACGTCCTCACCAATCTTCTATGTAATTATTGTTTTAATACTTACTTATCCGAACCAGCGACCATCTGAGCTCTAGCCCTTCGGTCTTGTGCCATGACGTAGAAGTTAGACGTCTTTTGTAGTTGTTCCAGGTGACTATAAAGTGTGTTACTGATGCTTGGATTTGGTGGGAGGAATGTGCATCTCAGGACTTCAAGAGTTTTATTGTTTTAATATACCTATCTAATTGAATGAAATGGGTAACGCGATCTTCTGAGCGCTACCGGAAGTCCATGCAGTTTGAAATGAAACCAAACACTGTCCGCCCATTACGGTGTTTACCCAAACGAGGTCAATGACCCAATAGCCAGTGTAATCCCCACCTCTATTTCAATTCCCAAATGTCTCCTTTAGATACGAGTGTCACTTTACGATTTTAACCCTTTTAACCCCTGGAAAAGTAGAAAACGGTAGGGGCTGCCTAAAGCCGGTGATCGATCGTAAAATGCTAACAAAAGAGTGAAAATGGAGAGGCTTCGTATGGGAACAAAACAGACGATGGACGTTTCGGGTACAAACCCTTCGTCAGCACAACAATACACAAATAATCGTGGAAAACAAATAAAATATAATGAAAAATAACTTGTAATTGTCTGTAGTGCTGACAAAGGGTTTGTACCCGAAACGTCCATTGTCTGTTTTGTTCCCATACGAAGCCTCTCCATTTTCACTCTTTCGTTCGTAACCCTTTCCTGGCAGCAACCATATTATTTCTTTTACTTAAGCTCGACGCTTAGCCACTATTGTTCACATTTAAAATAATAAAAATAAATTCCCTTTATTCATCCCTACGGGGAAATTTTTCTTTAGGGTCTATTCCAAAGGAAGACTGGAATAACCCAGGCGTCAGCCGCAGTGCAGTGCCGCAAAGTGAGCTAAGGCTAGGTGACTTGCTCAAGGCCACACAACGCGGCGGGTAGTCCAACTCGTTACCTTTCGGGTACGAAGCAAAGACCAAACCGCTGAGCCAGGCTGTCCCATTAACTCACTCAACCCAAACACCGACTATATCCGTAGTTTACCAGGCTTACTTTTACCCCATGCCTATTTATTACATTTTTCTGAGACAACTGATATGCGGAGTGTCAAAGCTGATGTTATTCGTTTTTACACGTTAATGATAGTTGAATAAAACTATCTATGTACATGATCATTTTCAATACATTTTTTCTAAATTTTGAAAAGTAGTAAAAATCTCTAGGATTGAGTGAGTTAAGGCGCTGGACCGCCTAGATCATCTTTGTCATTTCTCGAAATATAAGCTTGAACATTAGAAGGGAATGAGATTAGCGGAAGAGTAGCGTCCCTTGATTGGACGTCACCCATAGTCTGTGACGTCACCGGCGGAAAAAGTTATTAGAGAGAGAACGTCATGTTGGTTGTGCGCATGCGTCTCTCGTCCTCTCTTCCGGTGAAAGCGGCTTGAGACACTTCAAAACCAAATTGACATTCTCTCTGAAAGGTGACGTCCAATCAAGGGACGCTACTCTTCCGCTAATCTCATTCCCTTTACATATCTAGCAATATCCTTTAAATTTTCTCCGAAAAAGTGTGCATGACAGAGTGCCGGACAAAACAAGAGGGGAAGATATGAGGAGATAAAACCATCCCAAAATACCAGCTTATAAATGAGCTTTATATAAATGAGCTTTTATATAGGGCAATATCCACTAAGCATGCTCAAAGCGCTTTACAATGGGTTCCTGGCCAACAGCAACATTTAGTATGTAGAACGAGACATGATGCTTATTACACGATATTACAATTTTTTTTCAGACAGAGACAACGCTGTTAACAGCCAGGTACTCATTTGTACACCTGAGTACGGTGAGAGAATGTCAGTAAAGAGCAATTTCCGGGGTCCAATGAGTCCAAATTCGAATGTCCAGCAGGCACTGGGCTATAAAACCGCCAAAGACCCCAAATAAACTTTTCATGAGGATGAATAAAGGAAGTTTTGTTATTCATTATTATTCTACACTATGATACTCCAAAGTTAACTCCCAGTTTCGGTTGTGTGGGTGGATGAGAGAGAGAGAGAGATAGAGGAGGGGGGGAGAAGAGATAAGAGAGTAGATAGAGAGAGGGATAGAGAGAGAGGGAGAGAGAGAGGGAGAGAGAGAGGGAGAGAGAGATAAAGAGAGATAGATAGAGAGATAGATAGAGAGAAAGAGAGAAAGAGAGAGAGAGAGAAAAGGACGATTAATAACAATTGCTTGTTTCTTATTAATTAAATAGGACGATAATAGTCAACTTCAAGATACTCTCCGACGAACATAAGTGTGACCCATCGCCTTAAACTGGTAGTATGCCGGGATGAATCGGATCCTAAAAGTAAATTTAGGAATCAAAGTTGAGAAATGCAAAATGTGAGTTTTGTGCAATGACATAAATATTATTTGTTCTCTGGAGTATGGAAGAGAAATGAACGCAAACGTTCATATTTTTGGCTATAAATTTAACTCACTCAATCCTAGAGATTTTTGCTACTTTTCAAAATGTATTAAAAATGACCATGTACATATAAAGTTTTATCCAACTATCAATAACATTTAAAAACTAAAAACATTAGCTTTGATACTACGCCTATAATTGTTTGTCTCAGAAAAATGTAATAAATAGGTGTGGGGTAAAAGTAACCCGGGTAAACTACGGATGTAGTCGGTGTTAGGGTGAGTGAGTTAATATTCAGCATCGTGTTCCTCCCAAAACAACATTAAGACAGCTTTGAGATGAAAGGTCACAAATTTGTATTGTGACGTCATCAGCATTCTTGCAATCAATGCATATTACGAACAGCAAATTGTTTGCACACCCTTAGTAAGTGGAATGAAACAAAACAAGCAATTATGTTGGTAAATTATGAAACGTAATTGTGTTGGCTGCATGGACTTGAGGAATTAGCCTTACGGAAACCGGAAACCGGAAACCTACTCTATTCGCAAAGCTCTTTAATTATTTGGTACATGGACATGCCAACTCGTCATTTCTGAAACATGAAAATAAACAACCTCGGCACTTTGATTCGCAGTTCCAAACTACAATAGAAACATCAATAGCAGGCTAGATTATTTTATTATTTGTTTAAATAAATAAAATTCCCTTTATTCATCCCATAGGGGAAATTTGTCTCTAGAGTCTATTCCAAGGGAAGACTGAAATAACCCAGGCGTTAGCCGTAGTGCAGCGCCGCAAATTGAGCTAGGGCGAGGTGACTTGCTCAAGGCCACACAGCGCAGCGGAGGGTGATCGAAATCGGCACCTTCCGGGTACGAAGCAAAGACCGTACCGCTGTCACACGCTGCCCCCCGCTGTTTATTGTAAGGCTGTTGTCGTGTGGTAAAACACTTGGCTTGCGACCCGCAGGTCTTTGGTTTGAAACCAACTGAATCAGTGTATAAATGAATGAGTCCGCTCTTTAACCATATCTTTCTCACCATACGCAAGAGGCGAGGTGGCCGTGTGGTTAAGACTGTGATCCGAAGGGTCCAAGGTTCGAGCCATATTTTTTCCTTGGCAAGATTTTTAACCCCCATAATATTTGCTCGCTTTGGACAACATGGGTTATTTCTGTTGCCATCAGGCGTCTGCATGATTTGTTTGTTTTATGGATGCCTCGCAGAAGTGCGTATGCTCCATTTGTTTATAGGTGTATTAAACTTTGTACATGACCTGTAAATTCGAGGTCTCTTTCAAAAATATATTATAGATAGAGCAAAGATGACGTCACTCAGGTCCTTGTTATTGTTTTTTTGCCATCCACGTTTATGAGTAATTCTCACTAAAGTGTATTTACCAGTCTATGGAAGTTCATGGTTTAACGAAGTTTTGTGTGTTGGTCCGTATTACTTCCGGATGGCAATGTTGTGAGCTTCTTAGCCAAGGGCATACTATCTATAAAAGCGACTTACAAGCACCATTTCTCGGATATTTTCTGTTGCTTTTGACCTAAAACACCAGTTAAAAGGGTAAAGGCACAACGGATAATATTACCCGAATAAATAATCCCTTTTATCAAAATGCCACAGAATAATATTGAATTAACAAGGCATTCATTCCAATAAACGAAAACAAAACTAATTTCTCTTGGGATTCCAAAATAGTGGAGTTATTTATTGCTTATTCATTTAGATCCCGCCCCATCAGAAAAGTCTCACCAAAGTGACAAGTCAAACAGCTGATGTAGTCATTCACACCAAGAACTCAATAGACAGGTAGATAGCCACGCCTCTCGGACAATCGTCATAATGTAAACAATGGCAATGATTTGTAGACACAGCAAACTACACAGGTTTTTATTATCGATGGTATGTGTTTAAGTAAAATACCCACTGTTCCACTGCTCGATCAATAGATAGTATGCAGATGACGTCACTCAGGCCTTTGTTATTGTTTTTGCCATCCGCGTTTGTTAGTTGTTCTCACTAAACTGTATTAACCAGACTATAAAAGTTCATGGTTACACAGAGTTTGTATGTTGGTCCGTTATACTTCCGGATGGCAATGTTGTGAACTCCTTGGCTAGCGCATTCTATCTATAGAACTGACACAGGAAACTATGTGTAATTTTAAACGTTCATAATCTGATCGAGAAAATCGTGTGAGAACTAGTCACCCATTTGGTGATATAGATAGTTCGAAGATGACGTCACTCAGGTCTTTGTTATTGTTTTTTGCCATCCGCGTTTATGAGTAATGCTCACTGAACTGTATTAACCCGACTATAAACGTTCATGGAAACACAGTTTTGTATGTTGGTCCGTTATACTTCCGGATGGCAATGTTATGAGCTTCTTAGCCAAGCGCATACTATCTATAAAAACGATAACAATGATCAGAGAGAGGTCGATTTCGTTCACGTTATTGTTTATAAACAACCAACTATGTTTGTCCGAGCACGTGTGAGGGTGTGTCACAAATTCCATGTTTTGATTGGTCGAAAATCTACTGGTTAATTAACCAGTTAACTGCGTACTCTAAAAAAAAAAACAACTCGTATTTAAGAGTTTGGTCAGAAAACTCGTCCTTCAAATATCGATCGAGTTAAATGAGCGTCAACTTTACAAAAACTCTCAAACCTGGAACTTTGCGAAGTCCCAAGTTTGAGAGTTTTTTGCCAAGATGAGGGTCGTTTAAATGGAATGCTTTTTGAAGGACAAGTTTTCATGGCCAACATTTTTAATACTTATTTTTTAGTTAGAGCACTCGCTTCACGCGCAAAGGGACCGAGTTCGATCCCGGGTACAGTCGAGATATTTTTATGATCCCATGGCTACCTAGCAGTGAATGGGTAGATGGCTGGGTCTGTTAGATCTGGCGAAAAGTACTTTGCGATAGACTAGCGTCCTATCCAAAGGATAGTAAGCAATTGATAGTGTCCGGTTCACGCTAGAGAAACCGGGATAACCTCCGGCTCCATGGGCCTAATAATAGCTCTGAAGGAGGGTGTGCATGAGTTTTGGTGAAAACATTGAAAATTGCATGTAAGGAGAGAGATAAAGAGGTCGGTGAGTTCGCGAGAGGTCAAAGGTGAACTCAAGAACCCGGTTCTACCAATAAACACTCCATAACATAATTATTTTATAGGCAGTTCCAGATAGATAGTAAAGCACCCCTTTTCTTTGGAATGATTTGATGCGAGTTCAGTTTGAGGCATGACCTTTGTGTGTAGCATTCTATGATGTGAAGAACAGGAGAGGAAAATGTTTGTTTGAAGCCTGAAGGAAAGGGCAAGGGGGTGGGGGGGGGGGGGAATTGGAGGGAGGGTAATCTATTTATGAAAGATTTCTCCTCGATAAAAATTATATAACAATAATTATTTTGGGCGGGAAAAGAACAACATTAAATGATAGAAGGTAATGAACGAAACTTAATGTGTTTTATATTGAGACTTCACCTAACGTCACTAGGGTTTTTTTTCTTAACTTTCGCCCTTCATCCTCTCCTCCTCCTCTCCCCTCCTCCCCCCTCTCTCTCTCTCCTCTCTCCCTCCTCTCCTCTCCCCTCTCTCCTCTCTCTCTCTCTCTCTCTTCTCTATCTTCTCTCTCTCTCTCTCTCTCTCTCTCTCTCTCTACTCTATCTACTCTATCTTCTTCTATCTCTCTTCTCTCTCTCTCTCTCTCTCTCTCTCTCTCTCTCTCTCTCTCTATCTATCTATCTATCTATCTATCTTCTTCTATCTACCTCATTCTTCTCTCTCTACCTCTCTCCTATCTATCTATCTATTATCTATCTATCTATCTATCTATCTACTTCCTACTTCTCCATCTATCTATCTACTTCTATCTTCTATCTATCTATACTATCTATCTATCTACATATCTATCTATCTATCTATTCTATCTATCTATCTATCTCTACCTTCTATCTACATCTCTCCCTATCTATCTTCTAATCTATCTATCTATCTATCTATCTATCTATCTATCTACTCTATCTTCTATCTATCTATATATCTATCTATCTTTATCTATCTATCTATCTCTACCTCTCTCCCTATCTATTTATCTATCTATCTATCTAACTATCTATCTATCTATCTATCTATCTATCTATCTATCTATCTATCTCTCTCTCTCTCTCTCTACCTCTCTCCCTATCTATCTATCTATCTATCTATTTCTCTCTTTTTATCTCTCTTTCTCTCTCTCTCTCTCTCACACACACACACACACACACACACGCACACACACACACAAACACACATTCTAGTTTGAAAATTTTTAAAAACAAACATAGCAATCCAAAAGTTGTGTCCCCTTACTTGTCAACCCACAGTCTTGTCTTATGAAAACCTTACGTAGATAACCCAATCTACCAGCAGTTGGTTGAAGACAACCATACACAACAAAACTGACATCGAAACAAAATATACCACACTCGGACCAAAAACAACTAACTTTATATCATTTTGGCTAGAAAACGTTTACCTTCAAATATAAATTGATTAAAATTAACCCTGACTTGTCATAAATTCTCAAACCTGAGACGTCAAAGAGGTCCCATGTTTGAGATAATATTTTGGAAGTTTTGAAGGTCATTTAATTTGAATCGATTGATTTTTGAAGTATAAGTTTTACGGCCAAAATGAAGAAAAAGTGTTGTTTTGGTTTTTTTTGGTCAAATTGCGGTAGAATTCCCTCTTTTTTGGGTCTCTTTCTCTTCCTAGGCCTTAATTCCACCTTCAAAGTGTGCACAACAAATTATTAGCCAGCAATTTTCCGCACGACTCGAACATTAGGGGTGGAGTCGATACACTGTAGATCCGATCCATCTTGGAACGTTTTACGCGAAACCGTATCCACTTGTGGAGCCGTTTTACAACCGTCCGATCACACACCGGAGATCCATCTTGGAACCGTTTTACAACCGTCCGATCACACACCGTAAATCCATCTTGGAACCGTTTTACAACCGTCCAATCACACACCGTAAATCCATCTAGGAACCGTTTTACACCGCGATCACACACGAATCCCTCTTGGACGTTTTACACGTCGATCCACACGTAATCCATCTTGGAACTGTTTTACAACCGTCCGATCACACACCGTAGATCCATCTTGGAACCGTTTTACAACCGTCCGATCACACACCGTAAATCCATCTTGGAACCGGTTTACAACCGTCCGATCACACACCGTAGATCCATCTTGGAACCGTTTTACAACAGTCCGATCACTGAAAATGAAGCATACTTTGCCAGTTCCATGCTTACCCCACATTCAATACGCTACACAATGTTCTACTTCCGAGCAACACATATGTTGAACTAAATTTTTATATGCCATACAGTACTTGTACCTGCCATGCGCCCTTACCAACACTCCTACAACATTCGTCAATAATTGGAACCGGAAGTGAGCGCGGTAGCTCTGGATGAAGATTCTTTATTTATTTTTTTTTTTTGGTTTGTTTGTTTGTATAGTATCACCAATCCTATGACCGACTACCATCAAAATTTCTTGATTTTGTTCCAAAATGAAATACATCCACTCAAGTCTAACATTATTTCCCTTACACTCCACAATCGCCAATGAACATGACGCAAAGATGGTATTTTTCCCTATCATACAGGAGAACATATGAAACACGAAACAAATTAAACTATTTTTCTTATAGGGAGCGAACTATATTCATGTTTTCGTCCAACCGAGTCATCAATCACGTGATTTGTTGCTGTCCAACGATTGGATATTTCTTTTTGAATGTAAACACGCTGCTTTGTTTATGAAAGTTGTAAACATTCCCATGTGTCAAGCTGAACAAAATGACTAATAGTGATGTGAGATATTTCAAAAACTGTGCATACTTGTCACTATTTGGATCACTTTGAGCACATTTTGCAATGTGACCAATGACCTCGAGCACATGGAAAGGCAATATAGATCGTGCCCATTCTATATGTTTTAGTTTGTGTTTCAAACTCGAGAAACTCTACCCACCCATCCCGTACTCAGGTGTAAAATGAGTACCTGGCCTTTAACAGCGTTGTCTTTGTCCGAAAAATAGTAATATCGCCTAACAATCGGCATGTCCCGTCCTACATGTTAAATGTTGCTGTTAACCAGGGACCCCTTGTAAATCGCTTTAAGCACATTTAGTGGATAGTGCGCTATATAAAGCTCAATTATTATTACATATGCAGTGTCTTGCCAACTGCGCCATCTTCTCGTCCCCGCTTTTTAAGAATTATGTGTTTTACGGTAATCCTGTCTTCATAGAATTATAACAATTTGTTATGGGACAGCCTGGCTCAGCGGTACGGTCTTTGCTTCGTACCCGAAAGGTACCGAGTTCGTCTACCCGCTACGCTGTGTGGCCTTGAGCAAGTCACCTAGCCTTAGCTCACTTTGCGGCGCTGCACTGCGGCTGACGCCTGTGTTATTCCAGTCTTCCCTTGGAATAGACCCTAAAGAAAAATTTCCCCTTAGGGATGAATAAAGGGAATTTATTTTTATTTATTTATCTTATTATTATTTTATTATATTGTCTGTTATTGGTCACAAGCAGTTGATGTCGTACGTAATTCGGAGCTAGATACAGTTTATAGTGTATGACAACAGGACTTAAAACCCTATGTACTGCTATTCCCCTTTGTGCAATGAAGATTAAGTATGAGATACACTATCAAAACTAACCTACCCGCCACCCCCCCCCCACCCCCCACCACCCCCATCCCCACCCCTTTTTTTTTTACACACAAAAAAACACACATACCAATACACTTTTATAAGCGCAAGCATACACACACACACACACACACATACACACACACACACACACACAC
>NC_088360.1:146226754-146266754 GCF_034508935.2 Berghia stephanieae | reverse complement strand
TAACAAAGTGCTGGGTCGTCAACTTCGTTCCTTCTCGACGTGTGTATCTTGGAGTGCACGTGTATGTATGTATATGTGTGTGTGAGAGAGAGTGTGTATGTGTGTGAGTGTGTGTGTGTGTGTGTGTATTGATTTAGCCCTGCCAACGACATCTGTCTTCACCAGCCCCTCAACTTTCCACTTGTCTTTTCACTTTTGCTTCTTTTTTTTTTTTTTTTTTTTTTTTTTTTTTTCTCGAAGGTTTTCATTAAATGAGAACAACTCATAAAGATAGAATGAAGTCGTCGTCACTCAGGTCTTTGTTATTGTTTTTTGCCATCCGCGTTTGTGAGTTGTTCTCACTAAACTGGATTAACCAGACTATAAAAGTTCATGGTTACACAGAGTTGTTTGTGTGTTGGTCCGTTATACTTCCGGATGGCAATGTTGTGAACTCCTTGGCCAAGCGCATTCTATCTATATAAAAACAATAACAATGATCAGATCGACTTCAATCACGTTATTGTATATAAAACAACCAACCATGTTTGTCCGAGCACCTTTGAAGGTGTGTCACAATTTCCATTTCGTAGTTTTCATGGGGGGGGGGGGGAGGGGGGGGGGGGGGGAGTGGAAACCGTAGCCATCGTTAACTTATAGATAGAATGCGCTTGGCCAAGGAGTTCACAACATTGCCATCCGGAAGTATAACGGACCAACACACAAACTCTGTGTAACCATGAACTTTTATAGTCTGGTTAATACAGTTTAGTGAGAACGACTCACAAACGCGGATGGCAAAAACAATAACAAAGGCCTGAGTGACGTCATCTGCATACTATCTATAGCCTGACACTGACCAAAAACTGACGTCAAAATGCTAGTCTTTGGTCACAAAAGAAAACAAATCGTGAGTTGTATTCAATAGTTCAACCAATGAAATAACTTGTTTCCATGAGCTCTACTAACGACAACTCACTAGGCGGTGCAAAACCAGATAATGACGTCAAAATGCCAGTCTTTTTGGGTTTCAGTGTCAGGCTATAACTGAACGATGGCTACGGAAAACACGACTCTCGCCAATAAAGAGTTAATGTGTCAATCTGTCTAAAACAAACACCTTGTTGATTGACCTTATTAGCGACCGATAATAAAGCTAGGGAGGAGGAGATAGAGATGGACGAGGAGGAGGGGGGGATAAAGATGGACGAGGAGGAGGAGGAGGGGGAGGAGTAGGAGGAGAGGACAGAGGGAGAGAAATCCTGTTGTGTCGCATTCCATCGACGTTACACAAATGTTACATAGGGACACAGGTGGAGCTTATGACGAGGGAGGGGGGGGGGGGAGAAGCACGAAGGGTCAATGACCGCTGGTGTTAAATATGTCATTTAAAAAAAAAAAAGAAAAAGAAAAGCACAGAAAAAAGTCAAAGTAAATGAAAACCAACAAAACAAAAAAAAAAAAGAAAAAAAAGGACAGTAGTACAAAAACCGTACTATCAAGAAATATAATGCCCACCGATAATGTGAAAATTCGTGAAGAAATGCTCATTATCAATGAGAGCGATCTATATTCATTTTTTTGTCCAACCAAGTAATCGATCACATGATATGTTGCTATCCAACGATTGGATATTAACATTTCTTAACAAATGTAAACACGCTGCTTTGTTTATGAAAGTTGTGAACATACCCTTAATGTGTCATGCTGAACAAAATGACCAATCGTGCTGTTAAAGATTACAAAAGCAGTGAACACATTTCACTATGTGGGTCAATTTCAGCACATTTGGCAATGTGACCAATGACCTCGAGTACATGGAGATGTAATATAGATAGTATGCGCTTGGCTATGAAGTTCACAACTTTGCCATCCGGAAGTATAGCGGACCAACACACAAAACTGTGTGTAAAGTTGAACGCTAATAGTCTGGTAATACAGTTATGAGAGAATTACTGATAAATGTGGATGGCAAAAAAAAAACAATAATAAAGACCGGAGTGACGTCACCTCCATTCTATCTATAGATCTTCCCCATTAATCAGTATGAATTTGTACAATTTGCTAAATTGAAGTTTTACTTTGATGATAGGTTCAAACCGATTCGTGATTTTTTGCAGTTCTGATAACGCAATTCGTTCTGTTGTCGTTGAGATAAAATATATTGTCCTGAGTACTGTTAAATCAAGTTCATAGCTGCCATCGGTTATCAGAACTGCGAATAAGTGGGCGTCGGTTAAAACAAATGCGCATAGAAACGAAAACTTAAATCCCACAGTTTAATTTATTATCCAACATTTCGTTGTTATTGCTTGTATATCGATAGTTCGAAGTTGACGTCACTCAGGTCTTTGTTATTGTTTTTTGCCATCCGCGTTTATGAGTATTTCTTACTAAACTATATTAAACTAATTATAAACGATCATGGTTACACACAATTTTGTGTGTTGGTCCGTTATACTTCCGGACGGCAATGTTGTGAACTTCTTAGCCAAGCGCATACTATCTATATAGATACATATGAATAATTTTTGAGAAATTATGAAAAATGTAAAATGGAAGGAAAACGTAATAGATAGCCTTCCTGATTTGATACCGCTGTGAGAAACTGGGTCACAAATCAAGTAGGTTGACATAGGACAGCCACGTTGTCAGGTGAAGTGGAGAGATTTTGGTTTGAAATTGGCTGACCGATATAGATATCTTTCTCTTCTTCCACCACCACTACCTCCTCCTCCTCCTCCTCCTTCTCCTCCTCCTCCTCCTCCTCCTCCTCCTCCTCCTCCTCCTCTCTCTCCTTCCTCTTCCTTCTTCTTCTTCTTCTTCTTCTTCTTCTTCTTCTTCTTCTTCTTCTTCTTCCCTCAAAAAGCGCACCAAAAATGAATTGACCGAAGACCCCCCCCCCCCCCCAACAAGTACATACAATAGACCTAAAGTTGATACGGCAACTCAGATACTATAACTATAATAATCTTATTTTATTATTTTATATCACTCGCCTCTCATATTCTTCTTATAAATGGACAAAATAAGGATGTAGATTGGTTTAGGCCGACATTCACATATCTACTTTGTTTTTAGTTGTTTTTTGTTTTTTTTTCTTTTAGTTTTGGGGTTTGTTTTTTTTTTTTTGTGTGTGTGTGGGGGGGGGGGGGGGGGGGTTGGGGTTTTTTTTGTGTTTTTTTTTTAATTATTTTTTTTTTGGTTTAATTTTGTTTTTGTTTTTTGTTTTTTGTTTGTTTGTTTTTTTTTTTTTGTTTTTTTTTTTTTAATATTAGAGTTGTCCATTTCTTTGGTTGTTTTTTTCTTGTGTTTTTTTTTTTTCGGTAATTTTTAAAATTTCCTTTGTTTGGTTTTGTTTGTGTTAAGTTGTTTTTTAAAATTTTCCTTCTTATTCTTTTATCTTTTCAATCATAGTGTCTGCTTGCATAATTCGGTCCACCAGATACGTTTTAACTCAACGTTCATATATTAGCAGGTCTGACAAGGTGAACGCAATACGATTCAATAGTCTGATGTCACGCCGCCCGGCAACGGCGGCCATCTTGGTTCTAAACAAAGAAAATCATTACTTTTTATTTTTCATGCTGGCTAGAACTTTTCATATGCCTTGTGATCAGAATGTGTAAAAGTAAAAACATGATCAAATTTATGTTTTTTTTCTCCTCTGGATACGCTTTTATGCTCGCTGGAGAAATTTTTCATACGGGCGTCCGACATTGTTCCGATAGTTTAGAGCCAGTGTTACTAAGTTACCATGAGTCATAAGGAAGGAAGTGACGTACGACTGTTGAAGAGTATTCGGTCCACCAGATACGTTTTAACTCAACGTTCATATATTAGCAGGTCTGACAAGGTGAACGCAATTATGGTCTTGATTGAACATGGTTGTAGTAATGGACAATGTTCTGATTTGGTTTGAGAGTATTTCCATCACAACAATGGGCCCGAAACAATTTGGGTTATCAGACCTGCAAATAAGTACACGTCGTTTTAACTCCATTTGAATATTCGTTTTACTCAGTCCGCAGACCGAGTGTTACTGTCGGTGTGTGTATGCGTGGCCTTCGTAAAGTTATGGCCTGATCCCGTGGCCTTCGTAAAGTTAGTTACTGCTGGCCTGACACTGACCAAAAAATGGCGTCAAAATGCCAGTCTTTTTGCCACAAAAGAAAACAAATCGTGAGTTGTATTCAATAGTTCAACCAATGAAATAACTTGTATCCATGAGCTCTACTAACGACAACTCACTAGGCGGTGCAAACACCAAATAATGACGTCAAACTGCCAGTCCTTTTGGATTTCAGTGCCAGGCTATAACATAACGATGGCAACGGTGTGACTGTCGGTGTGTGTATGTGTGTGTGTGTTTGTGTTTGTGTGCGTGTGTGTGTGTATGTGTGTTATTTATTGATGCTATGCAATGAGGTAAAATAATCACACCATTCACCAGCCGGATAGGACCGTAGCCATTGTTGACATATAGATAGTATGCGCTTGGCTAAGAAGCTCACAACATTGCCATCCGGAAGTATAACGGACCAACACACAAAGTATGTGTAACCTTGAACGTTTTATAGTCTGGTTAATACAGTTTAGTGAGAATTGCTCATAAACGCGGATGGCAAAAAACAATAGCAAGCAAAGACCTGAGAGACGTCAACTTCAAACTATCTAATGTGAGAAGTAATCACGAAAATGCCCGTGTAAAAACAATAACAAAGAGCGAATGACGTCAATTGGATTCACTAGTCTGATGTCACGTCGCCCAGCAACGGCGAGCAGCCTCGTTCTAAACAAAGGAAATCGGTACTTTTTATTTTTCATGCTGACTAGAACTTTTCATATGTCATGATCAGAATGTATAAAAGTCAAAACATGATTATATTTATAATGTTTTTCTCCTCTGGATACACTTTTATGCTCGTCGGAGAAATATTTCATAAGGGCGTCCACCATTGTTCCGTTATTTTTGAGCCAGTTATTAAGATACCATGCGTCATTACGAGGGAAGTGACGTCATGACTGTTGAAGCGTAATTCGTTCCATTGATTCATTTATTTATTTATTTATTTACTCACTTCACGCTGTTAGATGTGTGTGACAGATCAAATTGATACCGTTGACGTCACGAATCAGAAGGTATTGACCTCATTTCAAATAAACAAGCGTTAAAAATAATATGCGAGAAAGAAAAAGAAGAAGAAAAAAGGAACCATTTTTATCATTAAAATCCAGCACCAATTTTTCACCCTCACGACTCCGCCCTGTCATGCCTTGGAGCCAGGGCCGTGTTGTGATGAGAGCCAAAGACATGCCTGATTTGGGGCCAAATTGCTTGTCCGTCCGTCGTCGCCATTCATACCAGGGGCTATAAGGGTTGACGAGTCAAATCGCTAAGCCCCCGGGGTTGCTACATACAGACTTGATTAATTCTATCTCTTTCCGTGCCCCCCCCCCTTCCCCATCTCCCCCCTCTCCCTCTCCCACACTAACACCCTCCCCAGCCCCCTGCAATTCTTACCCTCTACCCCCTCCCCCTTTATGCTGCACCCCCCCCCCCCTTTATACATTTAACCGCTTTCCAAACCCTCCATTTTCCATTCCCTTACAACGTTTACTATTTATTGACGTCAGTGTAAATGCTGTGTCATTAATATGATTGCGATTGAGGTCACACAATTGTTTATGACTATATTTTGCCAGCCAAAAGGATGATTATTCCTAATTGTATATTATTATCTCGAAGATTATCGATGCTATGCTGCGAGGTAAAATACTGACATGTTCTGTTCGCCAGATGAATCCTATCACCTCACAATAAAATTCATGTATAACTATAAAAATGTCTGAAGACATTTAGAGAGACTTCAGTGAGAACTAATAACCGCACTGGTGGTCTAAAAACAAGAACAGAGAGCATAGTGACGTCATCTACATTTCTTGTGTATGTGGTTAACTGAGGTTCGATCTCCAGTCCAGACAGGCTTGTTCGTTTTTGGGAAGTTTTGGGTTTTTTTTCTTTCCTGTATTTTATCTCTGCTTTATCTGTCACTGTTTCCTACACAGTATTACAGATCTTTATCTTTCACATGGTATTTTCTCCCTAATTTGTCCATTTGATATTTTAAAAATAGAATGAGTCGTATGACATCATCATCATTATCATCATAGATAGGTACATAAAGAGATAGATAGATAGATAAATAAGCATATCAATAAATAAGCATACCAAACCAAGTTACTTTGAGCACATTACTTGGATATTACACTATATAAAAGCTGTCTCTTTTTGTTGTTTCATTTTATTTTTTTTACGTTGGATTTTTTTGTTTTGTTTATGTTTTTGTTTTTGTTTTTTTTGTTGTTGTTGTTGTTGTTTTGTGTGTGTGTGTGTGTGTGTGTGTGTGTGTGTGTGTTTTGTTTTTGTTTTTTGTTGGGGTAGGTGGGGGGGGGGGGGGCTAACAGTTCCGATGTTCATCCAATTCCACGATTGTATGAAAGAATATTTCATAAATTTGCTATAGACCTCAGTCCTTAACGGAGTACAGTGGTTTTCCTGGGTGGGGATCCTGACCTCCCATAGTGGGCAGGGAGGTACATGCTGTGTCTTCTATCCCACCATACCCGTTTTCCAATTGTTTTCTGTCGTTGTCTTGGAATGAGATTACTTGGTTTTGTCCTGACCCTGGCTGGAATTCCTTGGCTGGGAGGGAAACAGTCAAATGCATAGTTATTGTTTTGGGAGATGATATTTTTTCCTTGTAAATCATTTCTCTATTATGTATTATTATGTTTGTTATTTTTAATGTATAATGTAAGCATATGAGTGTGTTCCTCTTTGTTGGATTTTGTGCTTGTGTCCGGATGAGACTTATAGGTGATCTCAAACTAAGTACATTGATGGTTTGCTCTTGGAATCTGCATCTGATCCCTATTTGTTCCCAGTTCCCCTTTGTCTACCTTTCTCTTGGGTGCTTTAATTGTAATTCTAGAACTTTTTACTATCCCATTTTCTTCCTTTTTACTGGCGCTGATATAACCTAAATGTGTTGCAAGCGCCGTAAAACCCTTAAAAACAAACAAACAAACAACAGTGGTTTTCTCTTACAAAAATTATTCCACAGAATATCCAAGTGGTTGGAAAGAATGTAGTGAAATATTTTTTTTTAGCTGGAGATTGACAAAACACTTTTTTCAAATTTTGGTCAGAAAACTTCCACAATTCAGAGAAAACTTCTTAACCTCAAAGAATTCCTCTAGACTTCAAAGAAAACTTCTAGATTTAAAAGCAAACTCCTGAACTTCATAGAAAAACTTCTAAACTTTAAAGAAAACGGTTATACTTAAAATAATACCTCTAGACTTCAAAGAAAAACTTCTAACCTCCAAGGAATACCTCTAGAATTCAAAGAATACTTTTAGACATATCAAAGAATACCTCTAGACTTCAAAGAATACCTCTAGAATTCAACGAATACGTTTAGACCTATCAAAGAATACCTCTAGACTTCAAAGAATACCTCTAGAATTCAACGAATACGTTTAGACCCATCAAAGAATACCTCTAGAATTCAAAGAATACTTTTAGACATATCAAAGAATACCTCTAGACTTCAAAGAATACCTCTAGAATTCAACGAATACGTTTAGACCTATCAAAGAATACCTCTAGACTTCAAAGAATACCTCTAGAATTCAACGAATACGTTTGGACCTATCAAAGAATACCTCTAGACTTCAAAGAATACCTCTAGAATTCAACGAATACGTTTAGACCCATCAAAGAATACCTCTAGAATTCAACGAATACGTTTAGACCTATCAAAGAATACCTCTAGAATTCAACGAATACGTTTAGACCTATCAAAGAATACCTCTAGACTTCAGAGTAAACTTCTGGACTTCAAAGAAAACTGTTATTCTTAAAATATTACCTCTGGATTTTAAAGAAAAACTAACCTTCAAGGAATACCTCTAGACTTCAAAGAATACTTTTAGACCCATCAAAGAATACCTCTAGACTTCAAAGAATACTTTTAGACCTATCAAAGAATACCTCTAGACTTCAAAGAATACTTTTAGACCTATCAAAGAATACCTCTAGACTTCAAAGAATACTTTTAGACCTATCAAAGAATACTTTTAGACCCATCAAAGAATACCTCTAGACTTCAAAGAATACTTTTAGACCTATCAAAGAATACCTCTAGACTTCAAAGAATACTTTTAGACCTACCAAAGAATACCTCTAGACTTCAAAGAATACTTTTAGACCCATCAAAGAATACCTCTAGACTTCAAAGAATACTTTTAGACCCATCAAAGAATACCTCTAGACTTCAAAGAATACTTTTAGACCTCTCAAAGAATACCTCTAGACTTCAAAAAATACCTCTAGGCTTCAAAGAATACTTTTAGACCTATCAAAGAATACCTCTAGACTTCAAAGAATACCTATAGAATTCAACGAATACGATTAGACCTATCAAAGAATACCTCTAGACTTCAAAGAATACCTCTAGAATTCAACGAATATTTTAGACCTATCAAAGAATACCTCTAGACTTCAGAGAAAACTTCACGACTTCCAATATTGATCGATTGAGACCCATTCAACTTACCAAAGAGTTGCAACTCTCAAAAGAAATATTAGGCTGAAGACTTTTTGACAGGTTGTATGTAGGCCTATGACTGACTTTTGGTTTCTTTGGGGGTGGGGGGGGGTTGATTTTTTTTTCTCTTGTATTTGACTTTCTGCTTTTTCTGGTACTGTTTCGTGCATACAAAAACCTTCTAATTTTTTTTTTTTGATATTTAAATCGATGGATATTTGAAATTAAATTTTCTGGTCCAATGAATAATATAAAAGTGTTATGTATAAGTATGGTAGATGTCATGGGGTTCGGACATATAAATTCGTGGGGGGTTTTTTTTCGATGTCTTACAATTTACTACTAGCCGTATAAACAGATTAGAGGGGACCTTCCAGGAGCGATAAATAGGATTTACAGGACATTTGTTTGGATTTAATCTTACAAACCCAAACCCCATAACCACACACACACACACGCGCGCGCGCACACATACACACACACACACACACACACACATCTTTATCAATCAGACTAAAAACGTTTAAGGTAACACATAGTTTTGTGTTTTGGTGCGTCTTATCCGGCTGGCGAATGGTGGAAGTATTTTACCTCACTACACAGCATCAAAAAATAACAGGCACCTACACACACACACACACACACACACACACACACGCCGACAGTAACACTCGGTCTGCGGACTGAGTAAAACGAACATTCAAATGGAGTTAAAACATTATTCATTCATCCCATAGGTGAAATTTGTCTCCTGGGGTCTATTCCAAGGGAAGACTGGAATAACCCAGGCGGCAGCCGCAGTGCAGCGCTTGCAAATTGACTTTCTAGGGCGAGGTGACTTGCTCAAGAAAGGCCACACGAGTGATCGAACTCGGTACCTTTAGGGTACGAAGCAAATACCGTACCGCTAAGACACGCTACCACCTTAATCCTTAATAGCGAGATCCTATATAGATCATACGGTAGAGCCACGGCCAGGCGGAGTTGTCGTACCAGTAAGGTCGCGGGTTCAAACACCCATCACCGCCGCGGAAAAAAATGAATTATTCTCTATTGTCTTCTTGCACTTTCCTACTCACTTCATCTCTTGTTGTGATCTATGTGATTGATAGAACGAATCAAGTCTTTGTTATTGTTTTTGCCATCCACGTTTATGAGTACTTCTCACTAAACTGTATGAACCAGACTATAAAAGTTTATGGTTACACACAGTTTTGTGTGTTAGTCCGTTATACTTCTGGATGGCAATGTTATGAGCTTCTCAGCCAAGCGCATACTATCTATATTTGTGCAGGTTGGGACTTTTGGATAATGTCCAAATTGGCACCAGTGTGGAATGGTCGCTGACTCCTCTGTTCCCCATTTGAACTCGTTCTCTAGCCTTGATATTTCTTTGACGTCTTTAACTACAGACATTCCACTTTTCCCCTATCTCATGGGTTTTTTTCTTGTTTTTTTTTTTAACTGGCGATGAAAAGACGCAAACGTGTAGCAAGTGACTTTAACTCTCTCCTTACTAGCTATTTTTAGAATTTCCCCGAAAATTCACTCCGCGGGTGGTTGGATGGGAGCATCACCCTTGAATCATATACCTATGATGTTCGCATGGGTGTACGATCCGATAGTGATGTCGTTTCTTCTTCTCTTTACTAGCCTATCTGCTTCTTTGGTTTGTGATTGTATTTTTGACAGGATATTTTTTTTTCTGTAAATCTTCTGCCTGTTTGTTCTTGGTTATTTATAATTTAGCTTATGTATCTTTAGGTTATGATTTTGATTACATTTTACTATTTTTGTTAGATTGCTTGTTTTTTTGTTTCAGCGGTCTCTCATATAACCTCAATTGTGTTGGAAGAGACCTAAAGCAACAAACAAAAACAAAAAACAAAAAAAAATTCACTCCATCCAACCCGACACAAAAAAAGACTTTTCCTAATCAAACAAAAAAAAGGAACAAATGCATTCTATACAGAATGGTGTATGTTCAGCAAAATGATGTCTACAACACAGTGTTTAGTATTTATAGCTGTAACCAAAGCATTTCTTAATATTTTGTGATGTAGAAAATAAATTAGAATGAGAAAATGTTGTTTCAATCGTAACGAAAGTGACGATGTTCCTATAGGTGGTAAGTAGGGAGTTCAAACGCTGAAATTAAAAAACAGAAAAACAACCAAAAAAAATAAAAATATCAGATAAAAGCTGAATCAAACCTCTCTCATAGAGGGGATACCTAAAAGAAGTCAAAACAAGAAAAGACTCACTCAATGTGTATCACACCTTTGTTCATTTCGTTTCACTGTGTAAGTTCAGATGTCAAGGATTTTTTTAAAAAGCCAAGTAACTCCCGGACTCTATCAAAACATATATTTACAAATTTGGCCCCAAAAAACTTAAAAAACAGCAACTCGCACTTCAAAATATCGATGACTTAAATGACCCTCATCTTGGTATTAAAAAAAACCTCTCACTCTTGGGACATGATTGCAGACTTCGCGAAGTCCCAGGTTTGAGAGTTTTTGCCAAGACGATGATTATTTAGATAGATCGATATTTGAAGGACGGATTTATTTTTTGGGCCAAATTTTTAATTTCATGTTTTTTTCCCGAGCACGGCATTTAATTTGCCTGGTCAAATATTATTTATAAGTGACTTAGTATTTTATCAGTCAATGCTCTTCGAATTTTAAAAGTTATTATTTGTTATTCATTTTGTCAATGTGGTTTATTTTCTATCAGACCAACCAGTTGCATGATTTGAAAACGGAAGTCTTAGAATGTTGTAAGTCGTGGAGTTGTAATCTTTTCCATGTCGTCAATACAAGGTTTCTGTTTTCCCCATTCATTCACCCGATTGGCCGTCTTCGTGCTAAGCCTCAGTAAGGGTCTGCCAGCTTGGCAGTTTAATACTAAAACACACAAAAAAAGGAATAATGTTGAAAAAGGAAAATGTTTCTGGCATTGCAATATGTGACCCTTCGTCTTGAAACGGTATTATGTCGGGATGAATGGGACCCCGACAAGTGACTTTAGAATTAAATTGAGGGTAAATTCCAAATTTTGAGCTTTTGCATTGTGAGAAATTGTCTTCATTCTCTAACATAACAAATCCAAACAAACCCCAAGTTTTATGTTTTTGTCAATAAATTCTATTTTTTGCACCCAATTCATCCCGACCTAATACCGTTTAGAGACGATGGGTCACATATGGATTTCATATTCATAATTTACTGTCTCAAACGGAATTATGTGCGACTATGTGGTTCATTGGTATATGGTATGACATTTGCCGTCCGACCGTAAGGTCAAAGGTTCGAATCGTGCTCGGGTCGCGTAAAGTTGAGTTCGTAGAAAAAAGCTAATTTCTGACACCATAAATAACTTGGATGAGATAAGTAAAGTAGTATAGTGATCGCATTTTACATTGTGAAGGATGGAAAGGCGCTATATATAATATTATTATATGTACCTACTTATTTATCACCTCAATACGCTTCAACAGTCGTAACGTCACTTCCCTCGTAATGACGCATGTTAACTTAGTAACTGGCTCTAAACTATCGGAACAATGGCGGACAACCTTATGAAATATTTCTCCGACGAGCATAAAAGTGTACCCAGAGGAGAATAAATAACCATTATAAAACTGATCATGTTTTGACTTTTACACATTCTGAACACAAGACATATGAAAAGTTCTATCTAGCCAGCATGAAGAATAAAAAGTACCGATTTTCTTTGTTTAGAACCACGATGGTCGCCGTTGCTGGGCGACGTGACATCAGACTATTGAATCCAATTGGAATCAATAATTGTCTACGACTGTTCTTAAAACGTTTTAAAAAGGTAGGCCTACATTTGGCCTACATGTAGCAATCACCTGACAACCTTGATCCGCATTAAAAACAAGGGCCGGGGCATTGAGTGCGTTGGTTTCATATGAGACCACCCCAATGTATTGTCTTATTGTGGAAACCAACAACCAACAACACTCACTCAGCATAGTGTCTGGGACAGGCTAATTTGACGTACTCTGGAAAAACCCATATTAAAAATTTTGGCCATAAAACTCGTCCTTCGAATATCGATCGATTTTAATGACCCTCATTTTGGAAATAAAAAAAAAAAATTAAAAAACTCTCAAATTTGGGACTTCGCGAAGTCCCAGGTTTGAAAGTTTTTACCAAGATGAAAATCATTTAAACCGATCGATATTTGAAGGACGAGTTTTCTGGCCAAATTTTAAAATTAGTGTTTTTCGAGGTTACGGCTGTGTTTTGGTAAGGGATAGACAGACACGAGGGTAATTTTGTACAATCAAGATGGCGGATTTCATGACGAATGGCGGATCATTTCCGGTTAGAGGCAACGCTCGCTTTGACGGGCAAAATATTTGCCTGTACTCACAGATATAATTTTATGTATGCTATGCCCAAGACTCAAATACAATTCAATTTCAATTCAAAGGTTTATTTTTCAGACAATTGCCAATATTATAGTCTAACTCATGCTTGGTGTACATCACTGAATGTGCTGAATATCGTAAAATTGGAGAGAAGCGTTCCTTAATTCTTGTTTTTTATTATCATTATTATTATTATAATTATTATTATTATTATTATTATTATTATTATTATTATTATTATTATTATTATTATTATTATCATCCTCATCATCAACATCATCATCATCATCATCATCATCATCATCATCATCATCATCATCATCATCATCATCATCATCACCATCATCATCATCTCATTATTATTATTATTATTATTATTATTATTATTATTATTATTATTATTATTATTATTATTATTATTATTATTATTATTTTTTTATTATTATTATTATTATTATTATTATTATTATTATTATTATTATTATTATTATTATTATTATTATTTATAATATTGCTTGTTATTTAAAGCTATAAACGATTACTAAAAGAATGTTAACCCTTTACTATTATAATTGTTAGAATAATTTGTTAAGAGAGACTCTATGACTATTGGCCAACAGCCTAAAATAAACATTTGGATGTGATTTGATTTGGTCTTAATTTTATTCCAAACCTCCCGCACGTTAAACTGCACGAGTGTATCGGTTAACCAAACGATACTTTAACCGATTATTCTCTCTTGTCGATACTAGGGGTGTGTCTTTTTTACGAAACCCGCCGAAACCCGCCGAAACCCGCCGAAACCCGCCGAAACCCGATGAAACCCGACGAATCCCGACAAAGTTATGGGAAGTAGGTGGCTGTGGGGAGTGAACCTAGAACTCAGGGAAGTGTACACCATTGGGGAGTGAACCTGGGACTGGGTTTCGGCGGGTTTCGTAAAAAAGAACCAGTGCTTTTTTACGAAACCCGCCGAAACCCGCCGAAACCCGGCGAAACCCGACAATATACAGCAAAGTTATGGGAAGTAGACAACTGTGGGGAGTGAACCCGAGACTCAGGGAAGTGTACACCAGTCGGGAGTGAACCTGAGACTAAGTTTATCGGCCGGTTTCGGCGGGTTTCGTAAAAAAGAATTAGTGCTTTATTACGAAACCCGCCGAAACCCGCCGAAACCCGACAATATCCGGCAAAGTTATGGGAGTTTGGCAACAGTGGGGGTGATCCTGGGAGTCAGGGAATTGCACACCAGTGGGGAGTTAACCTGGGACTGTGTAAAAAGGATATCAGTGGGAAATAAACCTGGGACTAAAGGGACATGGATACCATTGAAAGTTGAAGCCGGATATGGGAATTGAGTACCAGAGGAGAATGAACCTGACACTATAGAAGGTGGGCGCCAGTGGGGAGTGAACCTGGGATTCAGGAATTGCACACCAGTGGGGACTTAACCTGGGACTGTGTAAAAAGGATATCAGTGGGAAATAAACCTGGGACTAAAGGGAGATGGATACCATTGAAAGTTGAAGCCGGATATGGGAGTTGAGTACCAGAGGAGAATGAACCCGACACTATAGGAGATGGGCGCCAGTGTGGAGTGAACCTGGGACTCAGGGAAGTGCACACCAATTGGGAGTTAACCTTGGACTGTGGGAGATGGATAACTGTGGGTATCCGAGCCGAACTATAGGAGTTGAGTGCCAGAGGAGAATGAACCTGACACTATAGAAGGTGGGCGCCAGTGGGGAGTGAACCTGGGATTCAGGGAATTGCACACCAGTGGGGATTTAACCTGGGAATATGTAAAAAGGATATCAGTGGAAAATAAACCTGGTACTAAAGGGAGATGGATACCATTAAAATTTGAAGCTTGGTATGAGAGTTTGGTACCAGAGGAGAATGAACCTGACACTAAAGGAGGTGGGCGCAGTGGGGAGTGAACCTGGGACTATGTAAAAAGGATATCAGTGGGAAATAAACCTGGGACTAAAGGGAGATGAATACCATTGAAAGTTGAAGCCGGATATGAGAGTTTGGTACCAGAGGAGAATGAACCTGACACTATAGAGGTGTGGCGCCAGTGGGGAGTGAACCTGGGACTATGTAAAAAGGATATCAGTGGGAAATAAACCTGGGACTAAAGGGAGATGAATACCATTGAAAGTTGAAGCGGATATGAGAGTTTG
This sequence comes from Berghia stephanieae, assembly GCF_034508935.2. Lineage (NCBI taxonomy): Eukaryota > Metazoa > Mollusca > Gastropoda > Nudibranchia > Aeolidiidae > Berghia > Berghia stephanieae. The sequence continues at coordinate 146,251,569 of NC_088360.1, read as the reverse complement.
GTACCAGAGGAGAATGAACCTGACACTATAGGAGGTGGGCGCCAGTGGGGAGTGAACCTGGGACTATGTAAAAAGGATATCAGTGGGAAATAAACCTGGGACTAAAGGGAGAGGATACCATTGAAAGTTGAAGCCGGATATGGAGTTGGTACCAGAGGAGAATGAACCTGACACTATAGGAGTGGGCGCCAGTGGGAGTGAACCTGGGACTATGTAAAAAGGATATAGTGGAAATAAACCTGGGACTAAAGGGAGATGATACCATTGAAAGTTGAAGCCGATATGGAGTTGGTACCAGAGGAGAATGAACCTGACACTATAGGAAGGTGGGCGCCAGTGGGGAGTGAACCTGGGACTATGTAAAAGGATACAGTGGGAAATAAACCTGGGACTAAAGGGAGATGAATACCATTGAAAGTTGAAGCCGGATATGAGAGTTTGGTACCAGAGGAGAATGAACCTGACACTATAGGAGGTGGGCGCCAGTGGGAGTGAACCTGGGACTATGTAAAAAGGATATAGTAGGAAATAAACTGGGACTAAAGGGAGAGGATACCATTGGAAGTTAAGCCGGATTGGAGTTGGTACCAGAGGAGAAGAACCTGACACTATAGGAGGTGGGCGCCAGTGTGGAGTGAACCTGGGACTCAGGAAGTGCACACCATTGGGAGTTAACCTGGGACTAGTGGGAGATGGATAACTGTGGGATCCGAGCCGAACTATAGGAGTTGAGTACCAGAGGAGAATGAACCTGACACTATAGAAGGTGGGCGCCAGTGGGGAGTGAACCTGGGATTCAGGGAATTGCACACCATGGGGATTTAACTGGGAAATGTAAAAGGATAAGTGGAAAATAAACTGGTACTAAGGAGAGATACCTAAAATGAACTTGATGAGATTTGGTACCAGAGGAGAATGAACCTGAACTAAGAGGATGGCCCAGTGGGGATAACCTGGATATGTAAAAAGGATATCAGTGGAAATAAACCTGGACTAAAGGGAGATGATACCATTAAATTGAAGCCGGTATGAGAGTTTGGTACCAGAGGAGAATGAACCTGACACTAAAGGAGGTGGGCGCCAGTGGGAGTGAACCTGGGACTAGTAAAGGAATCAGGAAATAAACCTGGGACTAAAGGGGAGATGAATACATTGAAAGTTGAAGCCGATATGAGAGTTGGTACCAGAGGAGAATAACCTGACACTATAGGAGGTGGGCGCCAGTGGGGAGTGAACCTGGGACTATGTAAAAAGGAAGATCAGTGGAAATAAACCTGGACTAAAGGGAGATGGATACCATTAAATTGAAGCGGATATGGAGTTGGTACCAGAGGAGAATGAACCTGACACTAAGGAGGTGGGCGCCAGTGGGGAGTGAACCTGGGACTATGTAAAAAGGATATGTGGAAATAAACCTGGGACTAAGGGAGATGAATACCATTGAAAGTTGAAGCCGGATATGAGAGTTTGGTACCAGAGGAGAATGAACCTGACACTATAGGAGGTGGGCGCCAGTGGGGAGTGAACCTGGGACTATGTAAAAAGGATATCATGGGAAATAAACCTGGGACTAAAGGGAGATGAATACCATTGAAAGTTGAAGCTGGATATGAGAGTTTGGTACCAGAGGAGAATGAACCTGACACTATAGGAGGTGGGCGCCAGTGGGAGTGAACCTGGGACTATGTAAAAAGGATATGAGTGGAAATAAACCTGGGACTAAAGGGAGAAGGATACCATTGAAAGTTGAAGCCGGATATGGAGTTGAGTACCAGAGGAGAATGAACCTGACACTATAGGAGTGGGCGCCAGTGTGGAGTGAACCTGGGACTCAGGAGTGCACACCAATTTGGAGTTAACCTGGGACTGTGGAGATGGATACTGTGGGTATCGAGCCGAACTATAGGAGTTGCTACCAGAGGAGAATAACCTGACACTATAAAAGGTGGGCGCCAGTGGGAGTGAACCTGGGACTTAGGATTTGGCAAATAAACCTGGACTGGGGATGATAACTGGTTGAGTGATATGAGTTGGTCCAGAGGAGAATGAACTGACACTATAGGAGGTGGCGCCAGTGGGGATAACCTGGATAGTAAAAAGGATATAGTGGAATAAACCGGGACTAAAGGGAGAGGATACCATTAAATTTGAAGCTGGTATGGAGTTGGTACCAGAGGAGAATGAACCTGACACTAAGGAGATGGGCGCCAGTGTGGAGTGAACCTGGGACTCAGGGAAGTGCACACCAATTGGGTTAACCTGGGACTGGGAGATGGATAACTGTGGGTATCCGAGCGAACTATAGAGTTGGCTACCAGAGGAGAAAACCTGACACTATAAAAGGTGGGCGCCAGTGGGGAGTGAACTGGGAGTCGGGAATTGCACACCAGTGGGGATTTAACCTGGGAATATGTAAAAAGGATATCAGTGGAAATAAACCTGGTACTAAAGGGAGATGGATACCATTAAAATTTGAAGCTTGGTATGAGAGTTTGGTACCAGAGGAGAATGAACCTGACACTAAGGAGGTGGGCGCCAGTGGGGAGTGAACCTGGGACTATGTAAAAAGGATATGAGTGGGAAATAAACCTGGGACTAAAGGGAGATGAATACCATTGAAAGTTGAAGCCGGATATGAGAGTTTGGTACCAGAGGAGAATGAACCTGACACTATAGGAGGTGGGCGCCAGTGGGGAGTGAACCTGGGACTATGTAAAAAGGATATCAGTGGGAAATAAACCTGGGACTAAAGGGAGATGAATACCATTGAAAGTTGAAGCTGGATATGAGAGTTTGGTACCAGAGGAGAATGAACCTGACACTATAGGAGGTGGGCGCCAGTTGGGAGTGAACCTGGGACTATGTAAAAAGGATATGAGTGGGAAATAAACCTGGGACTAAAGGGAGAAGGATACCATTGAAAGTTGAAGCCGGATATGGGAGTTGAGTACCAGAGGAGAATGAACCTGACACTATAGGAGATGGGCGCCAGTGTGGAGTGAACCTGGGACTCAGGGAAGTGCACACCAATTTGGAGTTAACCTGGGACTGTGGGAGATGGATAACTGTGGGTATCCGAGCCGAACTATAGGAGTTGGCTACCAGAGGAGAATAAACCTGACACTATAAAAGGTGGGCGCCAGTGGGGAGTGAACCTGGGAGTCAGGGAATTGCACACCAGTGGGGAGTTAACCTGTGAATATCTAAAAAAGAATATCCGTGGGAAATAAATCCGGCTTCAACTCCCAATGGTATCCATCTCCCTTTAGTCCCAGATTTATTTCCTACTGATATCCTTTATACACATTCCCAGGTTAACTCCCCACTGGTGTGCAATTCCCTGAGTCCCAGGTTCACTCCCCACTGGCGCCCACCCCTTTTGTGTCAGGTTCATTCTCCTCTGGTACCAAGCTTTCATATCCGGCTTCAACTTTCAATGGTATCCATCTCCCTTTAGTCCGAGGTTTATTTCCCACTGATATCCTGTTTACATAGTCCCAGGTTCACTCCCCACTGGCGCCCACCTCCTATAGTGTCAGGTTCATTCTCCTCTGGTACCAAACTCTCATATCCGGCTTCAACTTTCAATGGTATTCATCTCCCTTTAGTCCCAGGTTTATTTCCCACTGATATCCTTTTTACATAGTCCCAGGTTCACTCCCCACTGGCGCCCACCTCCTATAGTGTCAGGTTCATTCTCCTCTGGTACCAAACTCTCATATCCGGCTTCAACTTTCAATGGTATTCATCTCCCTTTAGTCCCAGGTTTATTTCCCACTCATATCCTTTTTACATAGTCCCAGGTTCACTCCCCACTGGCGCCCACCTCCTATAGTGTCAGGTTTCTCTCTCCTCTGGTACCCAACTACCAAATCCGGCTTTAACTCCCAATGGTATCCACCTCCCTTTAGTCCCAGATTTATTTCCTACTGATATCCTTTTTACATAGTCCCAGGTTCACTCCCCACTGGCGCCCACCTCCTATAGTGTCAGGTTCATTCTCCTCTGGTACCAAACTCTCATATCCGGCTTCAACTTTCAATGGTATTCATCTCCCTTTAGTCCCAGGTTTATTTCCCACTCATATCCTTTTTACATAGTCCCAGGTTCACTCCCCACTGGCGCCCACCTCCTATAGTGTCAGGTTCATTCTCCTCTGGTACCAAACTCTCATATCCGGCTTCAACTTTCAATGGTATTCATCTCCCTTTAGTCCCAGGTTTATTTCCCACTGATATCCTTTTTACATAGTCCCAGGTTCACTCCCCACTGGCGCCCACCTCCTATAGTGTCAGGTTCATTCTCCTCTGGTACCAAACTCTCATATCCGGCTTCAACTTTCAATGGTATTCATCTCCCTTTAGTCCCAGGTTTATTTCCCACTGATATCCTTTTTACATAGTCCCAGGTTCACTCCCCACTGGCGCCCACCTCCTATAGTGTCAGGTTCATTCTCCTCTGGTACCAAACTCTCATATCCGGCTTCAACTTTCAATGGTATTCATCTCCCTTTAGTCCCAGGTTTATTTCCCACTGATATCCTGTTTACATAGTCCCAGGTTCACTCCCCACTGGCGCCCACACCCTTTTTTGTCAGGTTCATTCTCCTCTGGTACCAAGCTCTCATATCCGGCTTCAACTTTCAATGGTATTCATCTCCCTTTAGTCCCAGGTTTATTTCCCACTGATATCCTTTTTACATAGTCCCAGGTTCACTCCCCACTGGCGCCCACCTCCTTTAGTGTCAGGTTCATTCTCCTCTGGTACCAAACTCTCATACCAAGCTTCAAATTTTAATGGTATCCATCTCCCTTTAGTACCAGGTTTATTTTCCACTGATATCCTTTTTACATATTCCCAGGTTAAATCCCCACTGGTGTGCAATTCCCTGAATCCCAGGTTCACTCCCCACTGGCGCCCACCTTCTATAGTGTCAGGTTCATTCTCCTCTGGCACTCAACTCCTATAGTTCGGCTCGGATACCCACAGTTATCCATCTCCCACAGTCCAAGGTTAACTCCCAATTGGTGTGCACTTCCCTGAGTCCCAGGTTCACTCCACACTGGCGCCCATCTCCTATAGTGTCGGGTTCATTCTCCTCTGGTACTCAACTCCCATATCCGGCTTCAACTTTCAATGGTATCCATCTCCCTTTAGTCCCAGGTTTATTTCCCACTGATATCCTTTTTACACAGTCCCAGGTTAAGTCCCCACTGGTGTGCAATTCCCTGAATCCCAGGTTCACTCCCCACTGGCGCCCACCTTCTATAGTGTCAGGTTCATTCTCCTCTGGTACTCAATTCCCATATCCGGCTTCAACTTTCAATGGTATCCATGTCCCTTTAGTCCCAGGTTTATTTCCCACTGATATCCTTTTTACACAGTCCCAGGTTAACTCCCCACTGGTGTGCAATTCCCTGACTCCCAGGATCACCCCCCACTGTTGCCAAACTCCCATAACTTTGCCGGATATTGTCGGGTTTCGGCGGGTTTCGGCGGGTTTCGTAATAAAGCACTAATTCTTTTTTACGAAACCCGCCGAAACCGGCCGATAAACTTAGTCTCAGGTTCACTCCCGACTGGTGTACACTTCCCTGAGTCTCGGGTTCACTCCCCACAGTTGTCTACTTCCCATAACTTTGCTGTATATTGTCGGGTTTCGCCGGGTTTCGGCGGGTTTCGGCGGGTTTCGTAAAAAAGCACTGGTTCTTTTTTACGAAACCCGCCGAAACCCAGTCCCAGGTTCACTCCCCAATGGTGTACACTTCCCTGAGTTCTAGGTTCACTCCCCACAGCCACCTACTTCCCATAACTTTGTCGGGATTCGTCGGGTTTCATCGGGTTTCGGCGGGTTTCGGCGGGTTTCGGCGGGTTTCGGCGGGTTTCGGCGGGTTTCGTAAAAAAGACACACCGCGATACTAGTACCTTTCAGTGTATCGGTTAACCAAACGATAATTTAACCGATTATTCTCTCTTGTCGATACTAGTACCTTTCATTTACATTTTCTCGAGTTATGAGTTGCAGTCAAGGCCATTGTGTATTTTATTTAAAAATTATTTCTGCTTATTTTTCCACCTTTTCACTTATCATTGTGGGTTTCCCCCACTCCTGCCTCTAGCAATTCATTTCTCGCCGTTTTATTGACCTAGCATCCAAACCAGACGTCTGCATATAGATAGTGTGCGCTTGGCTTATACGTTCAGAAGCTCATAACATTGCCATCCGGAAGTATAACGGACCAACACACAAAACTGTGTGTATCCATAAACCTTTATAGTCGATTAATACAGTTCAGTGAGCATTACTCATAAACACGGATGGCAAAAAATAATAACAAAGAGTTGAATGACGTCATCTTCGAACTATCTATATGCAGGTCAGACACCCTGTCGAACGCAGTTTTGGGCCTAGTTTAACATTTTTATAATAGAATATATTTTTATCTCATTTTTTGAGATTTCCATTACAACATTGAGCGGTGTGTCTTTTTTACGAAACCCGCCGAAACCCGCCGAAAGCCGACAAAGGAATGGGAAGTAGGTAGCAGTGGGGAGTGAACCTGGGTCTCAGGGAAGTGTACACCATTGGGGAGTGAACCTGGGACTGGGTTTCGGCGGGTTTCCATAAAAAGAAACACCCACAATGAGCCCATAATGAAATTGGAATATCAGACCTGCAAATAATTAAATGCACGTCGATATAAAGCTATTGTCGTGGGAGGGTTGGTGGGGGTGGGGATGGGGGGAGGGGGGGGGGGTTCGACTTTCGGAAAGAAAGACAATCCCCATTGTCATTTCTAGTGAAAGCAGCGATGATAAGTAATTGGAAAGATCGTAGTATGTAGAGTACGACAAGGATAATACTTTTCAACAGTCGTAACGTCACTTCCTTCCAAATGACGCACGGTAACTTAGTAACACTGGCTCTAAACTATCGGAACAATGGCGGACGCCCGTATGAATTATTTCTCCGGCGAGCATAAAGGGTATCCAGAGTAAAAAAAAACCCCATAAATTTGATCATGTTTTGACTTTTACACATTCTGATCACAAGGCATATGAAAAGTTCTAGCCAGCATGAAGAAGAATCAAGAATATAAAGTACTGATTTTTTTTTTGGTTTAGAACCAAGATGGCCGCCGTTGCCGGGCGGCGTGACATCAGACTACTGAATCCAATTGAGTCTGGCTGTTTGACTCACTCAACCCAACACCGACTATATCCGTAGTATATACCGTAGCCATCGCTATGTTATATCCTGATACTGAAATCCAAAAGGACTGGCAGTTTGACGTCATTATTTGGTTTTTGCATTGCCTAGTGAGTTGTCGTTAGTAGAGCTCATGGAAACAAGTTATTTCATTGGTTGAACTATTGAATACAACTCACGATTTGTTTTCTTTTGTGGAAAAAGACTGGCATTTCGACGTCATTTTTTGGTCAGTGTCAGGCCATAACTATACGAAGGCCACGGGATCAGGCCATAACTTTACGAAGGCCACGGGATCAGGCCATAACTTTACGAAGGCCACGGGATCAGGCCATAACTTTACGAAGGCCACGGGATCAGGCCATAACTTTACGAAGGCCACGGGATCAGGCCATAACTTTACGAAGGCCACGGGATCAGGCCATAACTATACGAAGGCCACGGGATCAGGCCATAACTTTACGAAGGCCACGGGATCAGGCCATAACTTTACGAAGGCCACGAGTAGACCCGGGGTTACTTGTACCTCATGCCTATTTATTACATTTTTCTAAGACAAATTATAGGCGTAGTATCAAAGCTAATGTTTTTTAGTAGTTATACGTAAATGGTTGTTGAATTAAGATATCTATCTATGTACATGCTCATTATTAATACATTTTTTTTTCCAATTTTGAAAAGTGGCAACAACAAAAAACCTCTAGGATTGAGTGAGTTAAGTGTTAAAGAAAGAGGATAGGTTATTCTATCTATGGGTTGATTATTCCAATGGCTCCGTAAATAGACAAGACAAATCAAACCTCAGATCAGTTTCCGGTGAATCTAATAATCTAATCTCTTTGAGTAGGCTCGAAATAGGCACAGTGGAAATTGGATGAAATAGCTACATAATAGACCTATAGATAGTATGCGCTTGGCTAAGAAGCTCATAAAATTGCCATCCGGAAGGATAACGGACCAACACACACAACTGTGTGTATCCAGGAACATTTTTAGTCGGGTTAATACAGTTCAGTGAGCATTACTCATAAACGTGGATGGCAAAAAACAATAACAAAGACCAGAGTGACGTCATCTTCGTTCTATCTATATATAGTTAGAATGCGCTTGGCCAAGGAGTTCACAACATTGCCATCCGGAAGTATAACGGACCAACACACAAACTCTGTGTAACCATGAACTTTTATAGTCTGGTTAATACAGTTTAGTGAGAACAACTCACAAACGCGGATGGCAAAAACAATAACAAAGGCCTGAGTGACGTCATCTGCATACTATCTATAATAGACCTTGTGCGGCTATGTGGTCTAGTGGTATGACACTCGCTTTCGGATATGAAGCCCCTGGGTTCAAGCCTCGCCAGGCGCATAGTTGAGTCCTTTGAGAAGGTTCTTTGCTCAGATTCTCTCACCGTACTCAGGTGTAAAATGAGTACCTGGCCGTTAACAGAGTTGTCTCTGTCCGAAAAAATCTTTAATATCGCCTAACAAGCGTCATGTCTGTCCCGTCCTACATGTTAAATGTTGCTGTTGACCAGGGACCCCTTGTAAATGGTAACCTATCTATTTGTCTATCGAATGGCAACCGTGGTAACTGTCAATGATCCACAGACACAAACAAAAAAAATCAAATTAACATTAAGCTTTTATATAGCGCAATATCCATTAAACGCGCTCAAAGACCTTTACCTTTCTAAAGTCTGACCAACAGCAACATTTAACATTTAGGACGGGGGACATAACGCCTGTCAGGCGATATTACAATTTTTTTTGTATACAGCGACAACCCTGTTAACGGCAGCTACTCATTTACACATGAGTACTGTGAGAGAATATGATTAAAGACCCTTCTCCAAGGACTCTACTAATTATACGCAGAGCGAGGCTCGAACCCAGGACCTTCCGATCCGAAATAATAATAGTGTCATACCACTACAGCACATAGCCGCACAAATGAATAAGTAACATAGAACTGTGCATTTGATTTATTTCCTGATCTCGTGCATCGGTCTATAGATTGTATGCGCTTGGCTAAGAAGCTCACAACATTGCCATCCGGAAGTATAACCGACCAGCGCACAAAACTATGTGTAACCTTGAACATTTATAGTCAGTTTAATACAGTTTAATGAGAATTACTCATGAACGCGGATGGCAAAAGACAATAAAAAAGACCCGAGTGACGTAAACTTCGAACTATCTATAGTAAATATTAAGCTTTAAGAAACTGTGAACTGTAAATAAAAAAATAAATGTGTGCAAAAATGAAGAGAACAGATTCAAACGAGAACAAAATATTAAACCCGGAACGGTTCGGATTCAAACCCCCTCTTCAGCCAATCACAAAAACAAAACAAAAAATGTTAATTAAATTATTTACATTTCACCGGCCTTTGGTACACCGTCTGAAGAATGATTTTGAGCCAATGCTGACAAAAACAAAACAAAACTAATAAAAAATAAAAACAACAACAAACAAAAAAACAAGCTAACAAAATGGCGACGACCTATGGCGGACCGCCTGTAGAATCTCTCATGAGATTGTCTCATAATGATGTCTTATCCAGCCAGTAGGTCAATCCTGACAAAGTTCAATGACCGATGTGATCTACTCACACACAAAACACAACCACACATACACACACACACACACACACACACACACACACACACTGACACACATACAATACATTCAGATACATATTATGGTATTTTCTGGGGAATAAACTAAATACTGGGAATGAGATTAGCGGAAGAGTAGCGTCCCTTGATTGGACGTCACAGACTATAATATATGGGTGACGTCCAATCAAGGGACGCTACTCTTCCCCTAATCTCATTCCCTATAGATGTCGCTGACGAAATACAATATTAAAACAAAATGGGTATGTCGAACTGTTATTGTTTGGATTACATCGACTCGTACATACGTATTTTAATTTAAAACATGGTAGTTTATAGATAGTATGCGCTTGGCTAAGAAGCTCATAACATTGCCATCCGGAAGTATAACGGACCAAAACACAAAGCTATGTGTAACCATGAACGACTATAGTCCGGTTAATACAGTTCAGTGGGCATTACTCATAAACGCGGATGGCAAAAAACAATAACAAAGACATGAGGGACGTCATCTTCGAACTATCTATAGACAGAATGAAGTTGACGTCACTGCGGTGTTTGTTATTGTTTTTTGCCATCCGCGTTTATGAGTTATTCTCACTAAACTGTATTAACCAGACTATAAACCTTTTAGGTTACACATAGTTTTGTGTGTTGGTCCGTTATACTTCCGGATGGCAGTGTTGTGAACTTATTAACCAAGAGCACTCTATCTTTCCATTCTGATACATATTGTATTTTCTGGGGAATAAACTAATATTAAAACTAAATGGGCATGTCGAATTGTTATTATTTGATTACATCTACTCGTACATACGTATATTTTACAATGTAGTTTATACAAATTTAATGTTAATGTCTGTTCATCTAGATCGATGTACATGACTCACCTACACCCCCCCCCCTCTCCCCCAATCCGGCTCACCCTCACCCTCATCCCATACCATGTCCTCACCCATTTCATCCTGTCTTCTAACCCCCCCCCCCCCGCCCACCCTCTCACCCTCATCTCATACCCATGTCCTCACCCATTTCATACTCTCTTCTAACCTCCCCCTCCCCCCCCCCTCCTTTCCCCTACCCCCTCAACGTACTCTAACCTCATTCTCGCTTTACCGTGTCAGCCAACTGAGGGCCATCTGAGAATTAAATAAATAAATAAAATATGAATATTTATGAAGCGCGTTTTTACGAAGTTACCGTGCTAAACCGTAGCCATCGTTAACATATTATTATAGCCTGACACTAGAACCGTGGCCTTCGTAAAGTTATGGCCTGACACTGACCAAAAAATGACGTCAAAATGCCAGTCTTTTGCCACAAAAGAAAACAAATCGTGAGTTGTATTCAATAGTTCAACCAATGAAATAACTTGTTTCCATGAGCTGTACTAACGACAGCTCACTAGGCGGTGCAAAAACCAAATAATGACGTCAAATGCCAGTCTTTTTGGGTTTCAGTGCGTGGCTTTCGTAAAGTTATGGCCTGATACTGACCAAAAAATGACGTCAAAATGCCAGTCTTTTGCTACAAAAGAAAACAAATCGTGAGTTGAATTCAATAGTTCAACCAATGAAATGACTTGTTTCCATGAGCCCTACTAACGACAACTCACTAATGACGTCAAACTGCCAGTCCTTTTGGATTTCAGTATCAGGCTATAACATAACGATGGCTACGTTCAGTGTCAGGCTATAGATAGTTCGAAGATGACGTCACTCATGTCTTTGTTATTTTTTTTTAATGCTCATTGAACTGCATTAACCCGACTATAAACGTTCATGGATACACACAGTTTTGTGTGTTGGTCCGTTATACTTCCGGATGGCAATGTTATGAGCTTCTTAGCCAAGCGCATACTATCTATAACTTTACGATGGCTACGCTAGAACCCTCGAGGACTGGCAGTTTGACGTCAATTTTAAGTTTGTGTAGCTCAAGGAAACAAGTTATTTCATTGGTTGAACTATTGAATACAACTCACGATTTATCTTTTGTGGCAAAAGACTGGCATTTTGACGTCATTTTTTGGTCAGTGTCAGGCCATAACTTTACGAAGGCCACGTTCAGTGTCAGGCCATGACTTTACGATGGCTACGGTCAGTGTCAGGCCATAACTTTACGATGGCTACGGTCAATGTCAGGCCATAACTTTACGATGGCTACGGTCAATGTCAGGCCATAACTTTACGATGGCTACGGTCAATGTCAGGCCATAACTTTACGATGGCTACGGTCAATGTCAGGCCATGACTTTACGTTGGCTACGGTCAATGTCAGGCCATAACTTTACGATGGCTACGGTCAATGTCAGGCCATGACTTTACGATGGCTACGGTCAATGTCAGGCCATGACTTTACGATGGCTACGGTCAATGTCAGGCCATGACTTTACGATGGCTACGGTCAATGTCAGGCCATAACTTTACGATGGCTACGGTCAATGTCAGGCCATAACTTTACGATGGCTACGGTCAATGTCAGGCCATAACTTTACGATGGCTACGGTCAATGTCAGGCCATGACTTTACGTTGGCTACGGTCAATGTCAGGCCATGACTTTACGATGGCTACGGTCAATGTCAGGCCATAACTTTACGATGGCTACGGTCAATGTCAGGCCATAACTTTACGATGGCTACGGTCAATGTCAGGCCAAACTTTACGATGGCTACGGTCAATGTCAGGCCATAACTTTACGATGGCTACGGTCAATGTCAGGCCATAACTTTACGATGGCTACGGTCAATGTCAGGCCATAACTTTACGATGGCTACGGTCAATGTCAGGCCATGACTTTACGATGGCTACGGTCAATGTCAGGCCATGACTTTACGATGGCTACGGTCAATGTCAGGCCATAACTTTACGATGGCTACGGTCAATGTCAGACCATAACTTTACGATTGCTACGGTCAATGTCAGGCCATAACTTTACGATGGCTACGGTCAATGTCAGGCCATAACTTTACGATGGCTACGGTCAATGTCAGGCCATAACTTTACGATGGCTACGGTCAATGTCAGGCCATAACTTTACGAAGGCCACGGTCAGTGTCAGGCCATAACTTTACGATGGCTACGGTCAATGTCAGGCCATAACTTTACGAAGGCCACGGCTAAATGCGGATCGTAATGTTTCATTTCGGCCCCCAGCAGATCACATGGAACCATATTTCTATTTAATTGTGTACAAGCCACCTGGAAGGCGTCCTTTTTGTTCAATCTGTCTTACAATGCCCTTCCCTGCCTATAGCAAGGTACTCATTCACACCAGAGTCGAGTTGGGTAATGTGTGTTTGTGTGTGTTTGTAAAGTGCAGCCAATGGCACAGCTAGGGAACAGAATTTTCCACGATCACTGTCACTTGAAAATCCACCGATGACCACGCTTAACATTGCTTGACTTTTGTAACAAGACGATCTACCGATCCACACAACCGAGCTGAGAGATGGATAAGATAAGATAAGATAAGATAAGATAAGATAAGATATACTTTATTGATCCTGAATGGAAATTATCATAATGTTACACATCATTCATCGTTATATTAGCACAGATTTATTATACACTGTCTTGAACGTATTGATGAAAATACGAAGCTAATTAAAAACAACATAAACATCAAATATAAAATAAAATAAAATATTCATAAAATATAGATAGTATGCGCTTGCCTAAGAAGCTCATAACATTGCCATCCGGAAGTATATCAGACCAACACACAAAACTGTGTGTATCCATGAACGTTTATAGTCGGGTTAATACAGTTCAGTGAGCAGTACTCATAAACGCGGATGGCAAAAAACAATAACAAAGACCGGAGTGACGCCGTCTTCGAACTATCTATAGTGGAAAATAGTACCCCATTTTATGAGTTGAGGCAAAGCGCTCTTCTTGAAAGTCACAGACCAGTAACAACACGTTTCACTATGGGCGAGACTTTCCACCCTAAACTCTCTCCTTACCAGCTGTTTTTAGAATTTTCCCCGAAAATTCACACCCACCCTGCACAAAAATAGACTTTACTTACTCAAACAAAAAAGAGAAAAGTAACAAGTTAGCTCTATAACACAGTGTTTAGTATCTTTAGCTGAAATCAAAGCATATCTTTAAATTTTGTGATGTACAAGAGAAATCAGAAAGAGAAAATGGTCGGTTACATCGTAACGAAAGTGACGATTTTCTTATGGGTGGTAAGGAGAGGGTTAAGGCGCATATTACATTTTATCTTGACAGGTCGGCAATCCACTCATTTTGCACCTTGAATATTTATTTGAACGTTTATGTAGGGCAATATGCGGTCACTAAACGTGCTCAAAGAGCTTTACACTGAGTCCCGAGCCAACAGAAACACGTATCATGTAGGACGAGGTATGACGCATGTAACCGTAGCCGTCGTTATGTTATAGATAGTATGCAGATGACGTCACTCAGGCCTTTGTTATTGTTTTTGCCATCCGCGTTTGTGAGTTGTTCTCACTAAACTGTATTAACCAGACTATAAAAGTTCATTACACAGAGTTTGTGTGTTGGTCCGTTATACTTCCGGATGGCAATGTTGTGAACTCCTTGGCCAAGCGCATTCTATCTATAGCCTGATACTGAAATCCAAAAGGACTGGCAGTTTGACGTCATTATTTGGTTTTTGCACCGCTTAGTGAGTTGTCGTTAGTAGAGCTCATGGAAACAAGTTATTTCATTGGTTGAACTATTGAATACAACTCACGATTTGTTTTCTTTTGTGGCCAAAGACTGGTATTTTGACGACATTTTTTGGTCAGTATCAGGCCATAACTTTACGAAGTACACGTTGTAACGCCATATCGTCAAAGAAGTCTGGAGGTCTGGGGAGTTTTTGGCAAGATGCTGGGCATTTTAATCGGGGGACATCATTTAGAAAAGTATCAAATAGACAACCAAACTAGGAATCATTGCACTGGTGTAACATCAAGATCTGAAAAGTGTGCACGAAATAGTGCCAAATAGAGCAAGAACTCATCTTAACAACAACAACAACAACAATGTCAGCAACAACAACAACTACAACAACAACAACAATGTCAACAACAACAGCAACAACAACAACAATAACAACAATGTCAACAGCAACAACAACAACAACAACAACAATACCAACAAAAACAACAACAACAATACCAACAAAAACAACAACAACAACAATACCAACAAAAACAGCAGCAACAAGTGTGATTGTGTGATTGGAGTGTGGTCCTGCCTGGTCCATGCAAACTGTTTGTGTGTGTGTGTGTGTGTATGTGTGTGTGTGTGTGTGTGTGTGTGTGTGCCCGCGCAGTCTGCGCGCCTGCCTGCTTGCCTGCCTGCCTGCCCATCACTGTTAATTGTTTGCCCACACAGTTTTATCCAAGTCATTTCACGGGGACTATCGAGAAAGACAGCGTGAGAGAGAGAGGGGGGGAGGGAGGGGGTGGTAAAAGAGAGAGAGAGAGAGAGAGAGAGAGAGAGAGAGAGAGAGAGAGAGAGATGTAATAATAATGAAGTGTGGCGGATTAGTTTCTCCAGTTCATATCAGGGAGCGAGGGGGTGTGATAAACAGACGTGGATGTTATGTACATATTATTATTAACGTTGATCGTAATTTTAAAATAGTTATAGATACACTGGTCGTGTTTCGAGTCTTAACTTTTCATTATTTACATCTTTTATTTCATTGTGTAGAATTCGCAAGGAAAATCAAAATTATAAAAGGTGTGTATCATTCAGTGCTAGACAAAATAGATGGTTCCTCTGTGACCCCTTGTTGCTATGCCTATCAAGCTATTGACATGGATGCCTTTTTAACTATATATAGTATGAGCCTTCAGTTCTTCAATCAACATACAGTGGATACACTTTTTTTAAAATTACGCCAATTATAAAATAAATAAATAAAATAAGATTCACTTTATTCATCCCCAAGGGGAAATTTGTCTTTAGGGTCTATTCCAAGGGAAGACTGGAATAACCCAGGCGTCAGCCGCAGTGCGGCGCCGCAAGGTGAGCTAGGGCTAGGTGACTTGCTTAAGGCCACACAGCGCAGCGGCGGGTGATCGAACTCGTTACCTTTCGGGTAGGAAGCAAAGACCGCACCGCTGAGCCACGCTGCCCCACGTTATCGTATATTTTATTAAAACTAGTGGAATAAAAAATATTTATGTTGTTTTATTTTTGACTCGAATGTTTTTAATAAAGTATATTTTGGCCATGAAATCAACCGCCGACCGTGAACCGAAGATCCTTTGCCACCTTAAGTGCTTGCCTTTCTATCACCCGATTAAACAGCCCCACAGATCCTGGGCATTTTAACACAGATGATTGAAATAATCGCATCGTGTCGTAAAGTTTTGCGATTCAATAGTCTGATGTCACGCCGCCCGGCAACGGCGGCCATCTTGGTTCTAAACAAAGAAAATCATTACTTTTTATTTTTCATGCTGGCTAGAACTTTTCATATGCCTTGTGATCAGAATGTGTAAAAGTCAAAACATGATCAAATTCATGGGGTTTTTTTCCTCTGGATACCCTTTATGCTCGCCGGAGAAATATTTCATAAGGGCGTCCGCCATTGTTCCGATAGTTTAGAGCCAGTGTTACTAGGTTACCATGCGTCATTAGAAAGGAAGTGACGTTACGATTGTTGAAGAGTATTGTTGTCACACAAAAAATAAATTACTAGATATTCCACCTTACAAGAGAGAAATATGTAAACAATTGACGGTTCGCCCGTTACTAAGCATTAACCAATCAGAAAACGTCCTGCCATTTACCCCGTTTCGTCTCCTTTGACTATTTATTTCCTGTATGAAAAGGCCTGAGATACCCCAAGTACATGCCGAACACACACACACATAGATCAGGCCAAGTTAGTGAGTATATCTCACAATATTTTGACACACTGATAAAGGAATACTCTTCAACAGACGTAACGTCACTTCCTTCCTAATGACGCATGGTAACTTCTTTGTTTAGAACCAAGATGGCCGCCGTTGCCGGGCTGCGTGACATCAGACTATTGAATCTAATTAATTATTTTTTTAGTTTATTTCTCTTCGTGATTTTTTCCCCGGTACTCTGTCTTCCCAAACATTTGTATGTTTGTTGTAAAATGGACAATTTTGTTGTTTTTGTTTTTGTTTCTGTTTTTTTTTTGTTTGTTTTTGTTTGTTTTTTTTTTTTTTGTTTTTTTTTTTTTTTTTTTTTTTTTTTTTTTTTTTTTTTTTTCAAAAACTTTTGTTCAGTTTTCACCTCGTGACACCTGGGGTTTAGGAATATTGTTCAGAGTTTTGAGTGGACTGTGTGTCTATAGATAGTTCGAAGATGACGTCACTCAGGTCTATGTTATTGTTTTTTGCCATCCGCGTTTATGAGTAATGCTCACTGAACTGTATTAACCCGACTATAAAAGTTCATGGATACACACAGTTTAGTGTGTTGGTCCGTTATACTTCCGGATGGCAATGTTATGAGCTTCTTATCCAAGTGCATACTATCTATAAATAGTAACGTAACTAGATTATCAATACATTTTTATACTATCTTATCACATGTGAGAGGGTTGGACACATAGTGCATCCCTGTATTATGTGTCAAGTCTGTGGGCCCACATAGCTCAGTTGGTAGAGCTCTTGCTTCACACACACAAAGGAACCAAGATCGATCCCGGGTGCAGTCGAGTTTCTTTGTTTTTTTCTGATCCCCCCCCCCCCCCCCCTGCCTACCCAGCAGTGAGGGTGTAGTTGGATCTGGTAGATCTGGCGGACAGTACTTTGCGATACTCTACTACCGTCCTATCCAAGGATATCAAGCAATTGCTATTGTCCGTGTCACGCTATAGAAACGGGGATCTTGCAAAAAGCCCCAATAAACTTGAGCTTTTATAAAGAGCAATATCCACTCAACGTGCTCAAAGCGCTTTACAAAGGGTCCCTGACAAACAGCAACACGTAACAAGTAGAACGGGACATGACGCCTGTTAGGCGATATTAGAATTTTTTTTCCGACAGAGACAACGCTGTTAACCGTCAGGTACTCCATTTCTGTCCTGCAGATAGATCGAGCCAACTAACAATAATATGTGTAATTTTTTTTAATGTGTTTAATCGTCTGACAGAGAGTTTTGTAAGAACTAATCACACAACTGGCGGTCTAAAACAAAAACAAAGAGCTAAGTGACGTCATCTGAATACAGTCTTCACACTATATATATATATATATATATATATATTATTTGGCATATTGATTTTGATTTATTTCTTTATACTATTTTTTTTTACAGGTACTGCAATCTCGTCTCATACTCTGACATCCCACAGCTGTACATTTCACAGACTTCTTCTGTACAGTGTTTGCATCGTTGTTGTTCTTATTGAGTTAGTGAGTGCCGCTTGAAGCAGTGCTGGGGTCAGCCTTTGGTGCAAACTTGTGGATAACAGAACGCTCTTCTTATATTTTGGATTACCTATTTTCATTTTTCTATTGATGCCAGGAGCTGTGTTGTTTGCATATGTGTGTTATTTCTGTAACATTGGAAGGATAATTTAATTTGAACATTTTATTCAATATTAAGGATTTACTATAGGCATTAATTTGCTGCGTCACTCAAAGGTATGTATTCATATTTGATAATGTATTATTATTATTATTATTATCATCATCATCATCATCATCATCATCATCATCATCATCATCATCATCATCAGTAACCTTATAGTCTGGTTTAGTGAGAATTACTCATAAAGACGGATGGCAAAAAAAAAACAACAAAAAAAAACAATAACAAAGACCTGAATGACGTCAATTTCATTCTATTTCTATAATATACAATCGCCATTTCGTACTCCAACCCTGTGTCCCTTTGATCACCAGCATCAAATATTAACTATAACATCCGATGCACTCGAGATACGATTCTATAATGATTATTATTGTTATTATTATTATTATTATTATTATTATTATTATTATTATTATTATTATATTATTATTATTATTATTATTTTATTATTATTATTATTATTATTTTATTATTATTTTATTATTATTATTATTATTATTTTATTAGTTTTTATTGTTATTTTTTGTTTGTTGTTGTTTGTTGTTGTTGTTGTTGTTGTTGTTGTTTGTTGTTGTTGTGTGTTGTTGTTGTTGTTGTTGTTGTTGTTGTTGTTGTTGTTGTTGTTGTTTGTTGTTTTATTTTTTTTTTTGTTTTTATTATTATTTATTATTATTATTATTTTATTTTATTATTATTATTATTATTATTGTTTATTTTATTATTATTTATTATTTATTATTATTTATTATTATTATTATATTATTATTATTATTATTATTATTATTATTATTATTCAACCTGCCTTTATGGTATGTACCTGCTTCTAATTTGTGACCTACTGTTTCATAACGGTGTTATGTTTTTTGTCTGTTTCATTTTATTTTTTTTTTAGATTTTTTTTTTTTATTTTGGTTTACTTTTTGTTTGCTGTGATTGATTTTTTTATGTGGCGGGGGTGGGGGGGGGGTGTTAAGAGTACGGTAAAGTAATGTTCTTGGAAAACGTTCTATCACAGGATCTTGCCCCCCCCCCCCCCCCCCCCCTTCCACACAAAAATTAAATCTCCTGTAACGTGGGACCTAGAGAACTGATTATCATCTAGTCAGCTGATCCTGGACGTAGGACGTTGCTTCCCGAACTTTCTTGCGAAACAGATTACGGTTTTCCGCCAGTCTACTTGCTTGAGTTGTTGTCATTCCCAGCCATTCACATATATCTTGTTCCCAGCTTCTTGTTGGTCTACCTCTTCCTCTCTTGCCGTCTACCCTTGTCTGCACAATGTGCTTTTCTAATGATTCGTGGCGAGAACTGATAGGACTAATATATAATAATAATATATATATAGCCAACGTTAATGACCTGCCTGCCACACAGGACTAGGTCAGGTCCCCTTGTAGACAGATAGACAGACAGACAGGTACACGATGACAAACTTCCCACCTCCCTCCGTTATACCGACACTTTTACAATGTACTCGTAAAAATGGACACATAATAGTATGTGACCCATCGTCTCAAAACGGTATTGTGTCGGGATGGACCAGATGATAAAAAGTCAAATTAATTATAGTTAAACTATAAAATATGAAACGTTGGTATTTAACACAGTAAAATATGATATTCCTTCTCCTCTATAAAGCATATAAACTCAACTTAAACGTGATAGTTCTGGTCTCAAATTCCATTTTCAGCTTCTTAATTATCCCGACTTAATACCGTTTTGAGACGAGAGGTCACAATATATATATATATATATATATATATATATATATATATATATGATATGTGACCCATCGCCTCACTGTGATTACCATTCAGGCTAAACGTGGTGACAGAAAATGTTTATTTTAGTCCAAATGTTAAGATATAAAACTTTTCACACTTTAACTCATTAAGAATTAACATTATTTTTTTTCCTTATAACACAAAAATATTAAAATAAGTTCCGTATTTGTGGTTGTAAATTCAATTTTTTTTTTTACCATACAAACTGTCTCGACTTAATACCGTTTTGTTGTGATGGGTTACATAATTATATCGCATTATTGACAATTTCGGGGTCAAAGTGACACGTTAGTTAATGTAACATTTTGATGGAAATTTCCTCATTGGTTTAATACTTGTATCTATATATCCGTGGTGAAGTGGTGCACACGGTTTCATTTAGTAGCGTATAATAACAGTATTATGACAATGCATTCTGTTTCTTGAAGAGTTACTTCCTCCTTCTCCTCTGCCTACTCCTTCCCTTCCTCCTTCTTCTCTTCCTCCTTCTTCTCTTCCTCCTTCTCCTATTCCTCCTTCTCCTCTGCCTACTCCTTCCCTTCCTCCTTCTTCTCTTCCTCCTTCTTCTATTCCTCCTTCTTCTCTTCCTCCTTCTTCTCTTCCTCCTTCTTCTCTTCCTCTTTCTTCTCTTTCTCCTTCTTCTCTTCCTCCTTCTTCTCTTCCTCCTTCTTCTCTTCCTCTTTCTTCTCTTTCTCCTTCTTCTCTTCCTCCTTCTTCTCTTCCTCCTTCTCCTCTGCCTAATACTTCTCTTCCTCCTTCTTCTTTTCCTCCTTCTTGTATTCCTCCTTCTTCTCTTCCTCCTTCTTCTATTCCTCCTTCTTTCTTCCTCCTTAATCTCTTCCTCCTTCTTCTATTCCTCCTTCTTCTATTCCTCCTTCTTCTCTTCCTCCTTCTTCTATTCCTCCTTCTTCTATTCCTCCTTCTTCTATTCCTCCTTCTTCTATTCCTCCTTCTTCTATTCCTCCTTCTTCTCTTTCTCCTTCTTCTCTTCCTCCTTTTTCTCTTCCTCCTTCTTCTCTTCCTCCTTCTCTTCCTCCTTCTTCTCTTCCTCTTTCTTCTCTTTCTCCTTCTTCTCTTCCTCCTTCTTCTCTTCCTCCTTCTTCTCTTCCTCTTTCTTCTCTTTCTCCTTCTTCTCTTCCTCCTTCTTCTCTTCCTCCTTCTCCTCTGCCTACTACTTCTCTTCCTCCTTCTTCTCTTCCTCCTTCTCCTCTGCCTACTACTTCTCTTCCTCCTTCTTCTTTTCCTCCTTCTTGTATTCCTCCTTCTTCTCTTCCTCCTTCTTCTATTCCTCCTTCTTTCTTCCTCCTTAATCTCTTCCTCCTTCTTCTATTCCTCCTTCTTCTATTCCTCCATCTTCTCTTCCTCCTTCTTCTATTCCTCATTCTTCTATTCCTCCTTCTTCTATTCCTCCTTCTTCTATTCCTCCTTCTTCTCTTTCTCCTTCTTCTCTTCCTCCTTTTTCTCTTCCTCCTTCTTCTCTTCCTCCTTCTTCTCTTCCTCCTTCTTCTCTTCCTCCTTCTTCTCTTCCTCATTCTTCTATTCCTGCTTCTTCTCCACCTCCTCCTTACTCCTTACCTGTTCCTCCGCTGCCTTCTTCTTTTTTCATCTTTTTTACTTTCGTTTATTTTCCAGTAAGAATTTTTGCTTTGTTAACATCAACAATTGCAACGTTTTACGTATATATACCAATTTGAGTTTGAAAAACCTATTATGTCTACGAAAATATTTTAGAATCTTAAATATTATTTCATCAGTGCGACCACTAACGCTGTTTAAAGGGACCAGTGCGGCTATGTGGTCTTGTGGTATGACACTCGCTTTCGGATCGGAAAGTCGTGGGTTCGAGACTCGCTCGGCGCATAGTTGAGTCCTTGGAAAAGACTTTTTACTCACATTCTCTCACCGTACTCAGTTGTAAAATGAGTACCTGGCCGTTGACAGCGTTGTCTCTGTCCGAAAAAAAATGTAATATCGCCTAACAGGTCCTTATGTCCCGTCTTACATGTTGCATGTTGCTGTTGGCCAGGGACCCCTTGTAAAGCGCTTTGAGCACGTTTAGTGGATAATGCGCTATATAAAAAGCTCAATTTTTTTAAGTGTAACCATTTCAATGCCAATTACAATTCTGTTTTAAAAAGTTTAATGCACTTTAAAATATCCTTTTAGCGTTCCTAGTTTTAAGGTCACGTGATCCCACGTCCAGTGGTTTTAGAATATGCAATTTTGATAAATATGCTCTAATAACACTTACCGTCTCCCTGATCCTTCAGATCCAGATAGCCCAGTTGGTAGAGCACTCGTTTCACACGCAAAGGGACTGAGATCGATCCATCCGTGAAGTCGGGATTTTTTTTTCAGAGACATCAGAGGTCTCTGATCGTGGCCTTCGTAAAGTTATGGCCTGATACCGTGGCCTTCGTAAAGTTATGGTCTGATACCGTGGCCTTCGTAAAGTTATGGCCTGATACCGTGGCCTTCGTAAAGTTATGGCCTGATACCGTGGCCTTCGTAAAGTTATGGCCTGATACCGTGGCCTTCGTAAAGTTATGGCCTGATACCGTGGCCTTCGTAAAGTTATGGCCTGATACCGTGGCCTTCGTAAAGTTATGGCCTGATACCGTGGCCTTCGTAAAGTTATGGCCTGATACCGTGCCTTCGTAAAGTATGGCCTGATACCGTGGCCTTCGTAAAGTTATGGCCTGATACCGTGGCCTTCGTAAAGTTATGGCCTAACACCGTGGCCTTCGTAAAGTTATGGCCTGACACCGTGGCCTTCGTAAAGTTATGGCCTGATACTGACTAACAAATGATGTCAAAATGCCAGTCTTTTGCCACAAAAGAAAACAAATCGTGAGTTGTATTCAATAGTTCAACCAATCAAATAACTTGTTTCCATGAGCTCTACTAACGACAACTCACTAGACGGTGCAAAAACCAAATTATAATGACGTCAAACTGCCAGTCTTTGTTGGGTTTCAGTATCAAGCTATAACATAACGATGGCTACGCTCTGATCCGCCCAAAATTAAATAAAACATGGTGCGCAAAGCTCGTATGTAGACTTCAGAGTTTTGATCCGCCGATTGTGAAAATCAGGACTTCAGAGGTTTGATTTGCCGATTGTGAAAATCAGGACTTCAGAGTTTTGATCCGCCGATTGTGAAAATCAGGACTTCAGAGGTTTGATTTGCCGATTGTGAAAATCAGGACTTCAGAGTTTTGATCCGCCGATTGTGAAAATCAGGACTTCAGAGGTTTGATTTGCCGACCATCGATAAAAAGTCAAAATTATAAAATCACAATCTAGAGTTAAATTGCTGTCTTATTGGGTTGGATCGACGTGACGTTATATGCAGGTCTGGTAACCCAAATTGTTATGGCCTCATTGTTGCAATGGAAATACCTAACTCTCAAACCAACGCAACATGTTGTTCATGACACCAATGGTAAAGAGAAGAAGAAACGACATCACTATCGGTTCGTACACCCATGCGAACATCATAGGTATATGATTCAAGGGTGAAGCTCCCATCCAACCAGCCTATCCTGCTTCTTTGGTTTGTGATTGTATTTTTGACAGGGGATTATTTTTTTCTGTAAATCTTCTGCCTGTTTGTTCTTGGTTATTTATAATTTAGCTTATGATATATTTAGGTTATGATTTTGATTTACATTTGTACTATTTTTGTTAGATTGCTTGTTTTTTCTTTTTTGTTTCAGCGGTCTCTCATATAACCTCAATTGTGTTGGAAGAGACCCAAAGCAACAAACAAACAAAAACAAACAAAAACACCAATGGTAAATCAAGCCCATGATTAATTAATTGCATTATGCTAGCAGACCTGCAAATATGTATACGTTGATTCCGTAATATAATACCGTATCAAAGCGACGAATCATAATGCGTATGACTTAAAACTTTTTATAAAGCCATTCATAGCTGAGCGACTAGTCGCTGGTTCGGATAAGTAAATTAATAAATAAGTACTGTATTGATCAAATTCAGTGAATGTTGTACTTATGTAAAAGTTCATTCAAAGAGGGATCTTTCAGCCCTTTATTCTGAGGCGTAGGCGTAGGCGTAGGCGTAGGCGTAGGCTGAGACGTGGCTTACAGCTGAAGCCACATGTTGTACGTAGAAATCAATTCATAACCACCAGATGTCATCAAATCCTATCACCATTCGATGTCGTCAATGCATTTTGTTTGTATTTTTTAAACTTTTTAAAAAAATATACTCTCCCTCTCTCTCTCTCTCTCTCTCTCTCCCTCTATCTCTCTCTCTCTCTCTCTCTCTCTCTCTCTCTCTCTCTCTCTCTCTCTCAGCCTCCACCCCTCCCCCCGTCCACACAGCAGTGGTAGCTGAGTCTGTTAGATTTGGCGGAAAGTACTTTGCGATAGACTACTAGCGTCCTATCCAAAGGATGGCAAGCAATTGCCATTGTCCGTTTCACGCTATAGAAACCGGGATAAACCCCGGCTCCATGAGCCTAATGGCTCTGAAGGACTACTCTACATCAGCTCCAATCATCTGCACAATATTCAAAGCTGTGCCTCAGCTATAGATAGTTCGAAGATGACGTCACTCAGGTCTTTGTTATTGTTTTTTGCCATCCGCGTTTATG
>NC_088360.1:146212527-146217527 GCF_034508935.2 Berghia stephanieae | reverse complement strand
CTTGTTGTATTTATTCATGTATTGTTCATTAATATCTACATTCAGTTTGTATGTCATTGTTGATTTTTAATCATTAAATTTAATTCAATCGACCAAATTTATAACAATAGAAGATATATTTACTTTTGATATCTCTATCTCAAAAGGCCGTGCCCGATTTCCTGTATGGAAAACATTTTCCCAATAGCATTTTCAATGCCTTCTAGATACGCAGAAAAGAGAATAATGAATAGCCCGCTATGACAAAAAACACGGGGTTTTGTTGTTTTGTTTGGTTCTTGTTTGTTTGTTGTTTTTTCTCGTTCTTTTTCTTTTTTTGGTTTGTTTGTTTTGCTTTGCTTTGCTTTGCTTTTTGGTTTTGATTTTCTTTTGTTTTTGTGTTTATTATTTTTGTTGTGGGAGGGGGGGGGGGGGGGGGGGGAAGGGAGGTGTTCGGTGGTTGTTGTTTTTTTTTTTTGTTTTGTTTTTTGTTGGGTTCTTTTTTTGTTTTTTTTTGTTTTGTTTTTTTTTGGTTTTGTTTTTGTTTGTTTTTTTTGTTGTTTTTTTTTGGGGGGGGGGGAGGTGTTGGGGTTGGGTTTCTTGTTTTGCTTTGTAAATTGTTTTTTTTTTTTTTAGAATATATTTTGGTTTGGGGGGGGGGGGGGGCATTTCGACTAGAAAGCTCTCATTACATCATCAATAGATGGAATAATAATTATATGCATACAAGATGCACGTCCAGTCTTATTTCCTCTATTGTATGCTGCCTTTTCATCTTTGTATTTATTAAACGAAATATTTTTATCGTGCCCAATAACACAACGAGCTTGCGAGTATCTGTGTGTTATTGTACGATGAAAATAGAACGAGTATTGTTCTGTACAAATGGCTGTCATACGCAAATAGTCTCAGTTGAGTTCCTGGCAACAATCTTTGATGTAGATAAGGAACAAGATGGGACTCAGAACGGTACCTTGGGGCACACCTTATAGTATTAGAGCTGACCTTGACATTGTATCTTCAATTCCGACTTGTTTACGGTTAGTGAGAAAATCCATTATCCTGTCGTGTGTGTTACTCATCATTCAATATATAAATAGATTCAGTTAATAGCCTGAGTATGGTAAATGGACTTTATCAAATGCGTTACTAAAGTCTTATCTGTTTGGAGTTGTTGGAGTCATATTTTCTAGGTCGTTGCAAGTTGTTACTAGTCGTGTTTCACAACTGTGCGTCTGTCAGTGTGTCATGTTGTTCTAACTGCTTCATTATATTGCTGAATATGATTTACTCCCGTAATTTTCACGTGATGGATTTGATTGAGACCGGCCTATAATTCTCAGGTTTAGTTTTATCACCTTAAATTTGAACTTTTATATAGCGCAATATCCACTAAATGTGCTCAAAACGCTTTACAAGGGGTCCCTGGCCAAAAGCAACATTTAACATTTAGGACGGGGAAATGACACCTGTTAGGCGATGTTATAATTTTTTCGGACAGAGACAACGCTGTTAACTCATTTTACACCTGAGTGCGGTGAGAGAATGTGAGTAAAGAGCCTTCTACAAGGACTCAACTATGCGCCGAGCGAGGCTCGAACCCAGGACGTTCCGATCCGAAAGCGAGTGTCATACCACAAGACCACATAGCCTTTCTTGAATAATGGAGACACTCTTGCAGCCTTCCACGCCCGAGGCACCTTCCTTTGTTTGATTGAAGTCTGGACATTAAAGTCAATACTGGTGAGATTTGATTGGCACATCTTTTTAGTTGCTTGGCAGATAATATTTCATCGGAACCTGTTTCTTTGTATTCTTTGATGTCCTGAAGGACCTCTGTCACATACTTCTCAGTTATATGTATGTGTGTCATTGGTGGCATATTTGTGTTGACTTCATTGTAATGTCCGTGCTCCTCTCGTTTATTCGTTTATAGATAGAATGCGCTTGGCCAAGGAGTTCACAACATTGCCATCCGGAAGTATAAAGGACCAACACACAAACTCTGTGTAACCATGAACGTTTATAGTCTGGTTAATACAGTTTAGTGAGAACAACTCACAAACGCGGATGGCAAAAACAATGACAAAGGCCTGAGTGACGTCATCTGCAAACTATCTATATAAATGCTCCCGTTTATTAAATTGTCAATAAGTTTTCTTTGGATGTTTTGTATTCAAGGCGTGTATAGATAGTACGCGCTTGGCTAAGAAGCTCACAACATTGCCATCCGGAAGTATAACCAACACACTGAATTGTGTGAATCCGTGAACGTTTATAGTCGGGTTAATACAGTTCAGTGAGCATTACTCATAAACGTGTGTGTGAATGTGGATGTGTGTGTATGTGTGTGTGAATGTGGATTTGTGTGAATGTGTATGTGTGTGTGTGAATGTGGATGTGTGTATGTGTATGTGTGTGTGTGTGAATGTGGATGTGTGTATGTGTATGTGTGTGTGTGTGAATGTGGATGTGTGTGAATGTGGATGTGTGTGCGTGAATGTGGATGTGTGTGAATGTGTATGTGTGTGCGTGAATGTGGATGTGTGTGTGTATGTGTGTGTGTGTGAATGTGGATGTGTGTGTGTGTGTGTGAATGTGGATGTGTGTGAATGTGTATGTGTGTGTGTGAATGTGGATGTGTGTATGTGTATGTGTGTGTGTGAATGTGGATGTGTGTGTGTGAATGTGGATGTGTGTGAATGTGTATGTGTGTGCGTGAATGTGGATGTGTGTGTGTATGTGTGTGTGTGAATGTGGATGTGTGTGTGTGTGTGAATGTGGATGTGTGTGAATGTGTATGTGTGTGTGAATGTGGATGTGTGTATGTGTATGTGTGTGTGTGAATGTGGATGTGTGTGAATGTGTATGTGTGTGTGAATGTGGATGTGTGTATGTGTATGTGTGTGTTTGAATGTGGATGTGTGTGTGTGTGTGAATGTGGATGTGTGTGAATGTGTATGTGTGTGTGTGAATGTGGATGTGTGTGTGTGTGTGTATGTGTGTGTGTGAATGTGGATGTGTGTGTGTGTGAATGTGGATGTGTGTGAATGTGCATGTGTGTGTGTGTGATGTGGATGTGTGTGTATGTGTGTGTGTGAATGTGGAGTGTGGTATGTGTGTGTGTGAATGTGGATGTGTGTGTATGTGTGGGTGTGAATGTGGATGTGTGTGTATGTGTGTGTGTGTGTGTGAATGTGGATGTGTGTGTATGTGTGTGTGTGAATGTGGATGTGTGTGTGTATGTGTGTGTGTGAATGTGGATGTGTGTGTATGTGTGTGTGTGAATGCGGATGTGTGTGTATGTGTGTGTGTGAATGTGGATGTGTGTGTGTGTATGTGAGTGTGTGAATGTGTATGTGTGTGTGTGTGAATGTATATGTGTGTGTGTGTGAATGTGGATGTGTGTGAATGTGCATGTGTGTGTGTGTGAATGTGGATGTGTGTGTGTATGTGTGTGTGTATGTGTGTGTGTGAATGTGGATGTGTGTGTGTGTATGTGTGTGTGTATGTGAGTGTGTGAATGTGGATGTGTGTGTAAAGGAGATTATACAAGTGTTGTCATTGGATGATTCAGTGGATGGATCGTACAAAATCGTGATAATAGAATGACAATACATTCATCTATTCATTAACGATGACATTCCTGTCCCACCTCTACTATAAAACGCTTTTTAAACATTGAAGCAACTTAGACTTCACATTATATTACACATATTATTAAAATATGACCCTTCGCCTCGAAACGGTATTAAGTCGGGTTGGTTAAGATGTGTGAAAATTGCATTTATAGCCAGAAATATCAGACTTGTGTCGAGTTTGTCTGTTTTATTGAGGAGAATGGATGCCATATTTTAGGGTGCTGATGCCAACAATTTATATTTTTGACCAGTTTAACATTTAATTCGGCTTTTAAGCATCTGGTTCGTTCCGACATAATACCGTTTTGAGGCGATGGGTCACAAATGTCTCCGAACTTGTCCAAGATCATTTGATATGGCTTGTTCCGAGGTGCACCCATATGCAGGTCTGACATCCAAACCCACGTATGGGCCTAGTTTAACATTGTTGTAATGGACAATATTTTGCGTCATTTTTTGAAGATTCTCATTACAACAGTGAGCCAGCCTTTAAGGAATTGAATTATCAGACCTGATAAAAATGTACACGTCGGCTTTTTCCAGGATATTGTGGTTATCGATAAATGAACTTGTCAAGTCAAAATGATAGAAAAAAGGCGTTTTGTAACAAATCCAATAGACTTATCGTACTGCCGTTTTATTGAAGAACACGTATGTGCTATTTGGTTAACATTGCATATACTGTGTTTTATAAAACAACATGAGCCTATAATATGTCAAGTAGATAATTAAAAAGATATTTATAGATCTTTTTCTGATTTTGATTTATTTATTTTTCCCATTTTGTCAACCTTTACCACCACATCGTCATCTTGTTCTTCTATTCTTCCTTTTCTTCTTCTTCTTCTTCTTCTTCTTCTTCTTCTTCTTCTTCTTCTTCTTCTTCTTCTTCTTCTTCTTCTTCTTCTCCTCCTACTTTTCCTACCCCTACCCCTCCTCATCGTCCTTCTACTCCTCCTCCTCCTCCTCCTCCTCCTCTACTTCTTCTTCTTCTTCTTCTTCTTCTTCTTCTTCTTCTTCTTCTTCTTCTTCTTCTTCTTCTTCTTCTTCTTCTTCTTCTTCTTCTTCTTCTTCTTCTTCTTCTTCTTCCTCATCATCATCATCATCATCATCATCATATTTTTAAAACATCATTTTTCAGGAGCAAAATTGTCACTCGTGCTTGATAATAAGACGCCGGTGTCAATAAAATAGAAGCTTCAATATTATAATGTACAAAGTCAATAATGAATGTGGACGTTTCGGGTATTCCTTTTGTCAATAAAAATAAAACGATGATTTGTTTTGTTATATTTTTTCTTCAACCAGCAACATTTTCACTAATACCAAATTGAGACGTTTGGTCACATATTTATTAGGTCACATTTAGGTTACCCTGAC
>NC_088360.1:146177527-146205027 GCF_034508935.2 Berghia stephanieae | reverse complement strand
GTTATTTTTTTTTTTGCCATCCGCGTTTTTGAGTAATGCTCACTGAACTGTATTAACTCGAATATAAACGTTCATGGATACACACCGTTTTGTGTGTTGATCCGTTATACTTCCGGATGGCAATGTTATGAGCTTCTTAGCCAAGCGCATACTATCTATATTCCAAGATAGTAGTGATAAATCTAATGTAAATGTAAGTGTAAAAGTAATTTAGCAAAATTATATAAAATGTGTTTTATTTGAAAATGATACAACAGCACAGTGCACAGACTGCGGGTTTTTAGTTTTAGGTTGTTTTTTGTTTTGTTTTGTTTTTGTTTTGGGGGTTTTTTTCTAGTACAGTACACAGGTAAACAGATGGAATGTCACATTCCAAATCGTGTCTGTCTGTAGAACACACAACACAACACTTTGAAAAGTGACAATTTACCTCCGAGAATTCCCACGTTGACAATGGCCTGTTTGTCCGACAAGGTTGATGACCTTGAACCCATTGGGAAATAACCACGTAGTCAGTCCTATTCTAGCTAAACCTTTTTTTTTTTTGGTTTCATTTCCGCCTGAAATTCTCTACTTCAAAATAAAACCCATTGGGCATGATCTATATTACCTTTCCATGCTCGAGGTCATTGGTCACATTGCAAAGTGTGCTCAAAATGACTCACATAGTGATAAAAGTGGTTACAGTTTGAGAAATATCCAACGTTACAATTGGACGCTTTTAAGGACAAGTCAGTGGGCTATCCCAAATTTTTGGATTTTTTAAATAATTACATAGAGGGTCAAAATCTGGGATAGCCTAATTGTTCTTAAAAGCGTCCAGTTGGTCATTTTGCTCAGCATGACTCATGGGTATTTTTTACAACCTTCATAAACAAAGCAGTGTGGTTACATTTCTGAAGAAATATCCAATCGTTGGACAGCAACACATCATGTGATTGATGACTTGGTTGGGCGAAAACATGAATATAGATCGTTCCCATTGAATCAGATGGTTCTTAACGTATCGAAAAGTCTTAAAGCCGAGAGTTCAATGAAATGATCAGGTTTGGGACTTTTGGAGATGTTAAGCATCATAAATTATTAATAAAAAGAAAAAGTAGCCCTTCAGAGCCATGAGGCCCATCGTGTGAGGAGATTATCCCGGTTTCTATAGCGTGAAACGGACAATAGCAAGTGCTTGCTATCCTTTGGAAAGGACGCTAATCTATCGCAAAGTACTTACCGCCAGATCTAACAGAACCAGCTACCCAATTACTGTTGGGCGGACAGGAGGGTCAGAAGAAAAAAACAATCTCGACGGCACCCGGGATCGATCTTGGTCCATTTGCGTGTGAAGCGTGTGCTCTACCGACTGAACTATCGGGACCCCTCATATTAATAAAACGGATCGATATTTGATGTAGATTATCTTCTGGCCCAAATTTTAGAAACGTGTTTTGTAGGAGAACAGCGGAATTGATTTGGAAATCGCACATTGGCCTAATTTGGCTGATTTCATTTCACGCTTAATATAATCCATCTTGTAAATATAAACAACCTCCGCCCTGTAATTGGATTCAATAGTCTGATGTCACGTCGCCCAGCAACAGCGGGTTCGTGATTCTAAACAAAGAAAATCTATACTTTTAATTTTTCATGCTGGCTAGAATTTTTCATATGTCTTGTGATCAGAATGTGTAAAAGTCAAAACATGATCATATTTATAATGGTTTTTTTTCCTCAGGATACGCTTTTTTGCTCGCCGAAGAAATATTTCATACGGGCGTCCGCCATTGTTCCGATAGTTTAGAGCCAGTGTTACTAAGTTACCATGCGTCATTAGGAAGGAAGTGACGTTACGACTGTTGAATCCTATTGAATACCCTCGTTGATGTAAGAAAGCAGGATGAGTCAGCGACTGCAGATAGACGTCACGAGGTCTTTGTTTTCGTCCAACCAATCCATCAATCACGTGATTTGTTGCTGTCCAACGATTGGACATTTCTGAACAAATGTAAACACGCTGCTTTGTTTATGAAAGTTGTAAACTAAACGTACCCATGTGTCAAGCTGAACAAAATGACCAATCGTGATGTTAGATAGTTCAAAATCTGTGAACACTTTTCACTATATAGTTCACTTTGAGCACATTTTGCAATGTGGCCAATGACCTCGAGCACATGGAAATGTAATATAGATCACGCCCATTGTGACAAAGGCCACCCAATTAACCGGTAGATAACCACGCCTCTCGGACAATCGTCATCATATAAACAATGGCAGTGATTGGTAGACACAGCAAACTACATAGGTTTTACTATCGATGGTATATGTTAAGTAAAATACCCACTGCTTTATCAGTAGAATCATCACAGAAAACTCGTGTGCAATCTTATACGTTTTTAATAGATAGAATGCGCTTGGCCAATGAGTTCACAACATTGCCATCCGGAAGTATAACAGACCAACACACAAACTCTGTGTAACCATGAACTTTTATAGTCTGGTTAATACAGTTTAGTGAGAACAACTCACAAACGCGGATGGCAAAAACAATAACAAATGCCTGAGTGACGTCATTTTCGAACTATCTATATGATCGAGAAAACCACGTGATAACTAGTCACCCATTTGTCAATATAAAAACAATAACAACGATCAGATGGAGGTCAAATTCGTTCACGTTATTGTTTATACAACAACCAACTATGTTTGTCCGAGCACGTGTGAAAGTGTGTCACAAATTCCATGTTTTGATTGGAGAAAAATCTCCTGGTTAATATCTCCCCCAGGGAAGCGTTCATTGATCTGGATTTCCTGTCGTGAAAACACGGTAAAGTTTAATCTGTCCTGAGGTGCTGATGAAGCGAATGTAGCCAGAAATGTAAAACCATATTAACCACACATTAGCAGGTCTGATTGCCGAATGCAATTTTGGATTCAATAGTCCGATGTCACGTCGCCCAGCAACGGCGGCCATTGTGGTTCTAAACAAAGAAAATCGATACTTTTTATTCTTCATGCTTGCTAGAACTTTTCATGTCTTGTGATCAGAATGTGTAAAAGTCAAAACATGATCAGATTTACAATGGGTTTTTTTTCCCTCTGGATACGATTTTATGCTCGTCGGAGAAATATTTCATAAGGGCGTCCGCCATTGTTCCGATAGTTTAGAGCCAGTTACTAAGTTACCATGCGTCATTACGAGGGAAGTGACGTTTTGACTGTTGAAGCTTATTGTGACAAAAAGCCGCCCAATATCTCCCCCAGGGAAGCGTTTATCGATCTGGGTTTCCCTGTTGTGATAACACGGTAAAGTTTAATAATGATACTACAACAACAACAACAACAACTACTACTACTACTACTACTACTACTACTACTACTACTACTACTACTACTACTACTACTACCACTACTACTACTACTACTACTACTACTAATATAATAATAATAATAATAATAATAATAATAATAATAATAATAATAATAATAATAATAATAATAATATAATAATAATAATAATAATAATAATAATAATATAATAATAATAATAATAATAATAATAAATATAATAATAATAATAATAATAATAATAATAATAATAATAATAATAATAATAATAATAATAATAATAATAAAGTAATAATAATAATAAAGCAAAAAAGAAGAAGAAGAAGAAGAAGAAGAAAGAAGAAGAAGAAGAAGAAGAAGAAGAAGAAGAAGAAGGAAGAAAGAAGAAGAAGAAGAAGAAGAAGAAGAAGAAGAAGAAGAAGAAGAAGAGGAAGAAGAATATTTCTATAGCGCCTATGGTGATGATGAAGCTAATGTAGTTAGAAATGTAAAACCATATTAACCACCGTGCACACATTAGCAGGTCTGATTGCCGAACGCAATATCCTTCAACAGTCTTAACGTCACTTCCCTCGTAATGACGCATGGTAACTTAGCAACTGGCTCTAAACTATCGGAACAATGGCGGACGCCCTTATGAAATATTTCTCCGACGAGCATAAAAGCGTATCCAGAGGTGAAAAAAAAAAACATTATAAATCTGATCATGTTTTGACTTTTATACATTCTGATCACAAGACATAATAAAAAGTTTTGGCCAGCATGGGGAATAAAAAGTACGGATTTACTTTGTTTAGAACCACGATGGCCGCCGCTACTGGGTGATGTGACATCAGACTATTGAATCCTATTATGGGCTTGTTTTAACATTGTTCTAATGGACAATATTTCGCGTTGGTTTGAGAGTATCTCCGTGAAAACAATGAGCCCAAAACAATTTAGGTTATTAGACCTGCAAATTGGATTCAGTAGTCTGATGTCACACCGCCCGGCAACGGCGGCCATCTTGGTTCTAAACAAAGAAAATCATTACTTTTTATTCTTCAAGATGGCTAGAACTTTTCATATGTCTTGTGATCAGAATGTGTAAAAGTAAAAACATGATCAAATTTATGTTTTTTTTCCCATCAGGATACGCTTGTATGCTCGCCGGAGAAATATTTCATACGGGCGTCCGCCATTGTTCCGATAGTTACTAAGTTACCATGCGTCATTAGGAAGGAAGTGACGTTACGACTATTGAAACCTATTAGTACACTTTGACATGAATTCTTTGCTTACCAGCAACAAGTCCATCGTTGCATTTCTTACACGATATAACTATAGAATCTTTCTAAGTTTTTAAAGAAATCAAGATCGCATTTACATCATTTGGGATCGTGGATAGTGTCACAGTAAAGGTTGTTCACAATTATCTTATTAAATTTTATTTTATTAAGAACTGAATTCATCTCACTCCAGTTATATTTCGGTAGGCTTAGATAAACTTTACCTTCTAATATTAGATCGTCTTTCCTTTTATAGCCTTCCCTCGAATTAATTTCTAATTAGTGAATACTTTTCGTTCTACATTCTGTCACGTAGCCACTTATTATAAAAGCTGATAGGCTAACATTCGACACTCACTTTCTCTCCACAATCTATGCCGGACGGCCAGTCGCTCTATTCCTATATATATACTGGAAGATTTTTATCTTTTGGGACTTTGTAGATATTATATCTACACCATTAAGACGCCGGAGCTTTTAACTTTGATTGTATAATCTTCAAGGATCAAACCCAAGCCCGCTGTCAAGGACTACACAATAACTTCTTACCAATTGCCTGGAAGTGGAATTTTACGAGTCCAATCCTGTTATCAGAGGAATAGATCATCCAAGCCCATCAACTGCCTGGAAACGTAAACTTATGAACCTGACATATTATCATAAGTTACGTAAAATATTCATATCTCTATTTGTAACTGCCACGATCACTGTTTATCTCTTTTAATTAAATTTCATCATCATTTTTATTTCATTGTAAACAAATCGTTAATTGTTTTTCATTTATAGTAACTAGTAAATTCTGGGGCCTCATTCTACATAGATCTTTATGCATAGTCGAGTAGCTCTTTACTCACTTGAGACCATGACATTTTGGAGGGGACACATATAAAGAATTGAATTTATTTAGTTACATATATCTATTTCATCTAACTTTAAAGTTTAAATTGTAAAACTCTTAATTGCCCCACTTGATCATATTTTAATTGAACTCCCTTTTACAGGATTATTTTTTTTTTCTTTTTCATTTCTTCATTTAAATGGAATAGCAATTTATCCATTCATTCTTTCATTCAAATTGAATAGCATTTTATTGATTCATTCCTTCATCCATTTATTCATTTATAAATCATTCATTCATTCATTGTTCATTCATTTATTTATTCTTTCATTCATTTATTCATTCATCCATTCATTCGTTTATTCACTCATTTATCCAATCATTCATACATTTATTCCTCCCTTCATTCTTTCATTCATACATTATCCATTCATTCATTCATCTATTCACTCAGTTTTTCATTCATTCATTCATTCCTTGTCCACTTTGTTATTATATCACTCATTTCATTTTGTTGTTTGCCTCATTCATGAATTGTTTTCAATATGTTTACATTCCATAACGATTCATTCACCTATCATCCAATCACTCAGTGTTGTGAACACATTTTGGAACTATTGTAAATCTTACGATATTTTATTGTTTTGTATTTCAGACATCACTGTTAAACACTCTTCAATGCCTAATTACAATTGTTGAACAACCATTGAACAAGAGAGAGGTCCCAGCCACGAACTGAGTTGGTAAATATATCCTTCATTATTCTCTTTTACATGAGTTGGGCATCACATAGTAACTATAGACATCGTGATTTGTTTTGCATAGTGATTTGTTTTAAATGCATTTTTGGCATATTACTGTTACCGAAAACCACTTATATATTATGTTCTGAAAAGTGAGTCTTTAAAAACTAAATAATAATAAAAGGAGTCTACTAGCCGTCGTGTTATATTTAGTGATAGATAACTTGGGATTATTTTGGCATCCTATTATTGTTATCACACTCTAGTATATTAGCGTCATTGCGAATAATTGTACACAAACTAACGACGAGTCACACACATTGGTGATACATTTTTCGTAGTAACATAGTTTAGAGTACACGCGATTGACACATTGTTATTGACACAAGTCATAATAACTCCGCATTGTATTGACACATTGCTTTATAAGATATAACGATAAAAGGCATCAAATTCAACATACATAATAGGTTGAAATAAGAGAGAGAGATTTCTAAAAATAGAACAGTTCATTCCAGTAAGTGTAAATAAATAAAACAGTCAGTAACAGTATCCTGTCAATATAATATATATAAAACATCGTAACTAATTTATTGCAACATGGAAGCATATAAAAGATACTTAAGTCTCGCAAAGGACTTAGAAATACCCCAGGAAAGAATATTTTCATGGTGCGAAGAGAAAGTAAAAGAAGAAAAAGAACATGAAGAAAGAATTCGTAGAGAAGAAAATGAAGAAAGAATTCGTAAAGAAGAAAAAGAACATGAAGAAAGAATTCGTAGAGAAGAAAATGAAGAAAGAATTCGTAAAGAAGAAAAAGAACACGAAGAAAGAATTCGTAGAGAAGAAAATGAAGAAAGAATTCGTAGAGAAGAAAATGAAGAAAGAATACGTAGAGAAGAACGAGAAGAAAGAGTCCAAGAAAGGGAACTAAAAAGACAAATAGCTTTAGCAGAAGAAGAAACCAAAAGGACCCAAATGATGCTGGAAATTGAAAAAACAAAAACCGGTCATGAAAGAAAACATAATAATAGTGATGAATTTTTCGTGAAACTTCCACGCATGCCAACATACGATGAACGCTCAGACTGCCTAGAATCCTTCTTACACCGATTCGAAGTTCAGGCTAAAGGTTATCGTTGGCCAGAAAGCAAATGGGCCACAGCCTTGATTAACTGCTTATCTGGAGAACCGCTAAAAGTTTTCTATACCTTAACAACTGAAGATGCAGATGACTATGGAAAAATTAAAGACGCTCTACTAAAAAGATTTAGATTAACGGAAGATGGTTACCAGGAAAGGTTTCACACTGCAAAACCGGAAAGTGGAGAAGACTTTAATACATTCGTGAACCGAATTACTCAATTTCTAAATCGGTGGCTTGAGTTGGCAAACGTAAAACAAGACGACTTTGCAGGCCTCTACTATCTCACGCTGAAGAATCGAATCTATCAAGCTTGCAACCCAGATTTAGTCGCATTCTTTAAAGAGAGAAAGCCAGAAAACTTGGACAAATTAAAAATCTACGCAGAAAACTTTAACAGCGCACATCCATTGACACCCCTTAGCAGAACATTGAAGGAACCATACTACGCTGCCGCTGCTCAGAGTCCAGGTACACCTAAAGTTCAGTACTCAAATAGAACGAGCCGATCAATCACTCGGAACACGCAAGTGAAACAAGATGATCATAGTAACAAACCATGGAACAAACAGTTCAATAGAGACCATAGCCGACCCTATCAAAACAAAACAAGAAATAGCACTGACAATAATACTGAGTATAAGAAAACCAACAAACCTATAATTAAATGTCAATATTGTGGACTGAAAGGCCACACAGCAGACAAATGTTACAAAATCGTGGGATATCCAAAAGAAACTGCAAATGCATCACTCCAAACAAGTGTAAACAATCAGACACGAGTAATGTCAGGAGAAAATATAAATGTGTATTGCGTGAAAGGTATGTCACTTTTAACACAAACTCACAAATCAGGATCGCTATTTTTTTGTGAAGGCAAAGCTAATGGAACTGATTGCAAAATATTGAGAGACACAGGATGCAGTACAGTAGGAATAAAAGCATCTTTGATCAATGACGAAGACAAAACTGGAAAAACGGTACAATGCATCACATTCAGTGGCACAGTCGAAACCTTTGAAACAGCTAACGTGTACATAGAAACCCCATACTATACAGGAATAGTGGAATGCTGTATACTTCCCAACCCCGTCGCTGATGTTATTGTTGGCAATATAAAAGGTCTTAAAGACAACCCAACAGATGTAAAAGAATGGTCATTAACCCAAGAAACAGCTTGTCTAGCAGAAACAAGAAAGATGACTAAGACAACAGAGAAGCCAATGACTATTTCTCTTGAACCACAACAATTTGACAGGAACACGTTCATTGAAGAACAGAAAAAGGACCCGACTTTAACTTCATATTTCAATATCGCAAACAAAGGGACGAAATCAAAAGTTGAATACATCATTGAAAAAGATATTCTGTTCAGGTTACATAGGAAAAGAAACAAAATAGCTAAACAACTGGTCACGCCGAGTATTTACAGAAACAAAATCCTTGGAATAGCGCACGATTCAATAACTTCTGGACATCTTGGGAGCTCTTCCACATTGAAGAGAATATCCGAGAATTTTACATGGCCTGGAATTACTAAAGACGTCCGAGAATATGTGAAATCTTGTGACACATGCCAAAGAAGAGTCGCAAAAGGCAGAATACCGAGATTGCCATTAGAGACAACCCCAGTTGTTGAAAAAGTTTTTCAAAAAGTTGCAATCGACATTATAGGCCCTTTAACAAAATCAGATAGAAACCATACACACATACTAACACTAGTCGATTACGCAACCAGGTGGCCAGAAGCGATAGCATTGAAATCAACTACATCGGATCACATAGCTGAAGCATTGATGACAATTTTTACTAGAATAGGCATATAAATGAGATACTGTCGGACAATGGACCCCAATTTACATCACATATGATGCATGAAACCATGAAACTCATGGGAATCCAACACTCATTCACAACTCCTTACCACCCCCAAGCAAATGGTCTTTGTGAAAGATTTAATGGGACTCTAAAGAATATGTTAAGAAAAGTGTCAGCAGAAAAACCAGATGATTGGGACAGATACTTACCAGCAATCCTATTTGCATATAGAGAAATACCCCAAGAATCTACAGGCTACTCCCCATTTGAGTTGATGTATGGACGATCACCTCGCGGCCCGATCAATATAGTAGCCGACATTTGTAAAGGGAATGAGGAGGACAATAACGAAATTATGTTTGCTTACGAATATGTAAGAAACCTGAAAGACAGAATAGAGGACACGTGTAAGCTAGCACAGGAATCCGTCACTAAAAAAGCAGAGAAATACAAGGAATACTCCGATCGAAAAAGCAAGTCAAGAAAATTTGAGATTGGTGACAAAGTACTAATACTCTTACCCGATGACTCGAGTAAACTTTTAGCTACATGGAAAGGACCATTCAAAATAACAGCAGTAAAATCTAATGTTAATTACGAGATTAAAATTAACAACACAACAAAGACATTCCATGCAAATATGCTAAAAAAATATTTTGATAGAGACACAGTGTCGCAACCTATGTTTACTAATATCGAAGCTTCAAATGCAGGATTAATCATACCGTTGGTCATGGGACACAGACACCCGAGACAGAAAAACAAACAAAAATCGCACAATTGTAACCACCTAAGACAAAAAAAGAAGTACGCAAAGTACTTGGGCTCCTAAATTTTTACAGGAAATACATTTACAACTTCGCGCACATCCCGACACCGCTAACAAATCTGACAAAGAATGGGTCACCGAACAAAATTGTTTGGACAGAAGCGTGTCAGAATAGCTTTAACCAATTAAAGGCATTACTCTGTTCAGAACCAATTCTTAAATTACCCGACATATCAAAAGAATTTGTTGTAAGAACTGACGCGTCTGATAAGGGCATCGCAGGTGTACTATTACAGGAGCATGAGGGAACTCTAATGCCTTGCTTATATGCAAGCAGAAAATTATTGGACAGAGAATCACGATACTCTGTAATAGAGCGTGAAGGACTGGCCATCGTCTTTGCTTTAAAGACATTCAGCAGATATCTACTGCTAAAAGAGTTTGTGGTCGAAACGGACCATAAACCACTCACGTACATAAGAAATAACAAAATGAATAATAGTAGAGTACTAAGGTGGAGTCTATTTTTGCAAAATTACACTTTCAGTATCTCTCACATACCAGGCTGTGAAAATATTCACGCCGACCTACTTTCTCGATTAGTATAAACACGTGAGAAGGGTATAACTTAACCTCCCATGCATACTGTTAGTTACCTCGCAAACTATGCCAAATCAGAACGCACAATTTCGATAATTTTATTTGTAAACATGATGACCCAACTTAATGTAACATTGAGTATTGTTTGGATATATATACCATACCCATTCATGATTTGGGAAATCTTCTCTTTATCTATTATTGTTATGAATTTTCACTCATTTATGATTAATAATTGAAATGTCAATATTCCATTTACATTTTCATTCATTTCATTCAGAAAATTACCTTCATATCATCGACTTAAATCATGCTTCATTACCATCACTATTGTTTATCACAATGATTTGTAATCACATTGCCATCATGTCGTTCATCACAATGATTTGTAATCACAATCTTTCATTGTTATTGTCACCCATTCATATACCTACGTTAATATAAACATTTCCATGTCTAGTTAATAAATAATTTAATTGTAGCACAAATCATAACAATGGATTAATGCTAGAGTATCATGATAGTAAATTTACTTCCGTTTGTAAAATCTATCTTTCCCATAATGGTTAAAGAGTATATTTTAAACGTGGGTGGGGGGTGTCACAGTAAAGGTTGTTCACAATTATCTTATTAAATTTTATTTTATTAAGAACTGAATTCATCTCACTCCAGTTATATTTCGGTAGGCTTAGATAAACTTTACCTTCTAATATTAGATCGTCTTTCCTTTTATAGCCTTCCCTCGAATTAATTTCTAATTAGTGAATACTTTTCGTTCTACATTCTGTCACGTAGCCACTTATTATAAAAGCTGATAGGTCTAACATTCGACACTCACTTTCTCTCCACAATCTATGCCGGACGGCCAGTCGCTCTATTCCTATATATATACTGGAAGATTTTTATCTTTTGGGACTTTGTAGATATTATATCTACACCATTAAGACGCCGGAGCTTTTAACTTTGATTGTATAATCTTCAAGGATCAAACCCAAGCCCGCTGTCAAGGACTACACAATAACTTCTTACCAATTGCCTGAAGTGGAATTTACGAGTCCAATCCTGTTATCAGAGGAATAGATCATCCAAGCCCATCAACTGCCTGGAAACGTAAACTTATGAACCTGACATATTATCATAAGTTAC
This sequence comes from Berghia stephanieae, assembly GCF_034508935.2. NCBI lineage: Eukaryota > Metazoa > Mollusca > Gastropoda > Nudibranchia > Aeolidiidae > Berghia > Berghia stephanieae. The sequence goes on along the minus strand of NC_088360.1, from coordinate 146,193,365 downwards.
GTAAAATATTCATATCTCTATTTGTAACTGCCACGATCACTGTTTATCTCTTTAATTAATTTCATCATCATTTTTATTTCATTGTAAACAAATCGTTAATTGTTTTTCATTTATAGTAACTAGTAAATTCTGGGGCCTCATTCTACATAGATCTTTATGCATAGTCGAGTAGCTCTTTACTCACTTGAGACCATGACAGATAGCTCATACGGTAGAGTCACGCTCTCCCCGGCCAGGCGGAGTTGTCGTACCAGTGAGGTCGCAGGTTCAAACCCCCATCACCGCCGCGAAAATTTTTATTCTCTATTGTCTTCTGACACTTTCCGACTCACTTCATCTCTTGTTATTAACATAATTTACATCACACAATTTGAGCTTGAGTTTTTTATATAGCGCAATATCCACTAAAAGTGCTCAAAGTATGTTACAAAATGTCCGTACACGGTACTGTGTATCGTCTTGTCATTAAAGTCAAGCGCTGTGAAGCGCGGTCATTGGTTGGACATGTGACACACTGATCGTGTTAAACTTCATGCCCGGACCTTGTGTCCTTGGGTATGGCATTTTACACATATTAATACCCTACTCGACTCAGGTGTGAATGAGTACTTGGCTATAAGTAGTGACGGAAATTGTACGAGTGTTAGTATAAAAAAGGGCGCTCAACAGACGACTAGTACTGTATAAAATGAAAATGTGGATCCATAATACCGCTTTGAGGACAATTGCACTAATGTATAACGCCTGGAGTCTTCCATCGTAGTTTATTTTATGCCCCCCCCCCCCCCCCCCCCCCCCCCACACACACACACACCAACCCCCGTTTTATGTTGTTACTTAATTTTGATGAATGAAAAAGCTGACACTGAAACAGATGTTGTGCTTTTATGACGTAACGCGATATTAATCATTTCTTTATCGTTTTTTTTCTCTTTACCTTTAATTGTGATTTGACCGATAAAATGTAATCAAACACCGGAAATAGAATCCTTATCACGTGATATATCAATGATTGGGTTTATCACAGCAATGATGATAAGATTTTGTATGTTTTGTAGTTTATTTGTTATCAGCCCGCGTAATGACTGTCTGATAATCTAAGTTAAACATAACAGTCCACTATAATATATATATATATATATATATATATATATATATATATATATATATATATATAATATGTGAACCATCGTCTCAAAACGGTAATAAGTCAGTATGGTTTGAATACTGTCAATTGTATTTGTGGGGCTATGTGGTCTGATTGTGGTATGGCTCTCGCTTTCGGATCGGACGGTCTTGGGTTCGAGCCTCGCTTTCGGATCGGACGGTCTTGGGTTCGAGCCTCGCTCGGTGCAAAGTTGAGTCCTTGGAAAAGACTCTTTACTCACAGAATCTCACCGTAATCAGGAGTAAAATGAGTACCTGGTCGTTAACGGCGTTGACGTCACTCAGCTCTTTGTTATAGTTTTTAGCCAGCAGCCATTTGTTTGATTAGTTCTCACTAAATTTTAATTCTATCAATCAGACTACAAACGTTGAAGGTTACACATAGTTTTGTGTGTTTGTACGTATATCCAGCTGGCGAATGTTGTGACCTTTTTGACTAAACGCATAGCATCACTATGGGGATGGGGAGAGCGGAGTTAAACTTAAAATGTTTTGAACTGATAAATTTAATAGCAATATGAATGAATTGTTTATACAGTGTCCAATCCTATGATCAAAATAGCTCTAGGCGCACAAAATTACTGATGTGAAAAAAACATGATAAACGTTGGTTTGTTTTTTTTAAACGTGATATTTTATATAACGCAAAATCAACTAAACGTGCTCAAAGCGCTTTACAAAGGGTCCCTGACCAACAGCAACATATAATATTATGTAGAACGAGACATAACGCCTGTTAGTTGATATTACATTTTTTTTGCAGACAGAGACATCGCTGTTAACGACCAGGTACTCATTTTACACCTGAGTACGTGAGAGAATGTGAGTAAAGGACTCAACTATGCGCCGAGCGAGGCTCGAACTCAGATACTTCCGATTCGAAAGCGTTTGTAGTTTGTTTGTTTTTGTTTTTTTGTTTTTTATCATTAAAAAAAGTTCTATTCATTATCATTCATCAGACATGAAAAAATTAAACCTAGTCTCGTAATATCGATATTAAATTCAATCTTTAGCATCTAAAGCACTTCGATATGATATCGTTTTTAGATGATTTATCACATATGGGCTAATTAAGTCATATCGATGTCGGAGTAGAATATCGATTATAAAACGATTATAAAATAGATAAATAAGTAAATAAAAACTTCAGATTTTTTAAAGCACTTTGAGCACGTTTAGTGGATATTGCACTATATAAAATATCAATTATTTTTTATATCGCACAATATCAACTAAACGTGCTCAAATCACTTTAAAATGGGTCCCTAGTAAACAGCAACATTTAACATGTAGAACGAGACATGACACCTGTTAAGCGATATTACATTTTTTTTCGGATAGACAAAGCTGTTTACGGCTAGGTACTCATTTTATACCTGAGTACGTTGAAAGAATGTAAGTAAAGAGACTTTTCCAAGGACTCAACTCTGAACCGCTCAGAACTGGATTCGAACCCAGGACCTTCCGATCCGAAGGCGAGTGTCAAAACACTAGATCACAAAGCCGCACATATTATTGATAATAAATTCAATCTTCAGCATCTTAACCACCCCGGTATAATATAGTTTCAGATGATTTATCGTGTAAGGGATTATTAAATTAAATCGATGTTGAAATAGCATATCGATTATAAAACGATTATAAAATATATTTTAAAAAACCTTGAGATTTATCTAGCACAATGTCCGCTAAACGTCCTTAACTCTCTCCTGACCAGCCAGTTTCACGATTTTCCCCAAAACTTCACTCCCAACTAACACAAAAATAGAGTTTTTATCACTTGAACACAATAGCAGTAAGTTCTTGCGATTAAATAATTTCTTGAGCAAAACATGCTCTACAACACACTGTTCATTTCCTTTAAATTGAATGAGTAGGTACAAGAGAAATGTGAATAAGAAAAATGTTGGTTGTATCGTAACGAATGTGACAATTTTCCTGTAGCTGGTATGGAGAGGGTTAAATGTTGGTTGTATCGTAACGAATGTGACAATTTTCCTGTAGTTGGTAAGGAGAGGGTTAAATGTTGGTTGTATCGTAACTAATGTGACGATTTTCCTATAGTTGGTAAGGAGAGGGTTAATTGTTGGTTGTATCGTAACGAATGTGACGATTTTCCTATAGTTGGTATGGAGAGGGTTAAATGTTGGTTGTATCGTAACGAATGTGACAATTTTCCTATAGTTGGTAAGGAGAGGGTTAAATGTTGGTTGTATCGTAACGAATGTGACAATTTTCCTATAGTTGGTAAGGAGAGGGTTAAATGTTGGTTGTATCGTAACGAATGTGACAATTTTCCTGTAGTTGGTATGGAGAGGGTTAAATGTTGGTTGTATCGTAACGAATGTGACAATTTTCCTGTAGTTGGTAGGAGAGGGTTAAATGTTGGTTGTATCGTAACTAATGTGACGATTTTCCTATAGTTGGTAAGGAGAGGGTTAATTGTTGGTTGTATCGTAACGAATGTGACGATTTTCCTATAGTTGGTATGGAGAGGGTTAATTGTTGGTTGTATCGTAACGAATGTGACGATTTTCCTATAGTTGGTAAGGAGAGGGTTAAATGTTGGTTGTATCGTAACGAATGTGACAATTTTCCTATAGTTGGTAAGGAGAGGGTTAAATGTTGGTTGTATCGTAACTAATGTGACAATTTTCCTGTAGTTGGTAAGGAGAGGGTTAAAACACTTTAAAGGGGGTCCCTAGCAAACAGCAACATTTAGCCTGTAGGACGAGACATGACGCCTGTTAGGAGATTTTACTTTTATTTTCTGAGAGACAAATCTGTTTACGGCCAGATACTCATTTTACGAATGTGAGTAAAGGACTCAACTATGCACCGCTGAGAACGAGATTCGAACCCAGGACCTTCCGATTCGAAGGCGAGTGTCAAAACACTAGATCACAAAGCCGCACATATTATTGATAATAAATTCGATCTTCATCATCTTAACCACCCGGTATAATATAGTTTCAGATGATTTATCGTGTAAGGGATTATTAAATTAAATCGATGTCGAAATAGTATATCGATTACAGAACGATTATATCATATATAAATACACTCATATAATTATAACAACAACAACAACAACAGCAGCTGATGTTCTTGTTACGAAAAAAGACCTGGTATGTTTGAATTTGAAACGTTTTATATGTGTAGATACTGACACTTCGAGCAGCACAGAGTTGCTGTGGTTAGTTACACAAAGTTTAAGATTTTTGTCTCTAGATGCAAAACAAACATAAGACAAAACTGGTTCGGTATTCGTATTGTCCAGAAATGGAACAATTTGAAATGTGAAAAAAAGAATGCAAAATCTATGGATTATTTCAAGGTGTTAGTAGACAGGGAATTATATGATGGGAGATTTATATATGACGAACAATACTTGTTTGCACTGCTGTTGACATGGCTTTCAATCTTGTATGTATATATTATGCATTATTATATTATTGTGGTTATCTTCTATATGTGTGTATGTATGTGTGTGTGTGTGCGTGTGTGTGTGTGTGTGTGTGCTTTGCATGTCACGGTTAAAGATATATGTTTGTACACCACATATACACGAGTACATTTAAGTTGAAATACTATCTTTACCACGTGTATCATTATTGTAATCTTTAATCAATAGATTTATGGCATTACTATTAATAAAAGGGATTTTATCCTATTTTGCCCTATACCATATGATATGTTAAATACAGGTAGAAGCTAAAACTCATGAGCTGCCCGTCCTAAGGCGACTATCATACCACAGAGCTACCTTGAGCGATGCTGAGGATGGAATTTGTAGCCAGAGCTATCATGTTTAAGTTGAGTTTATATACATTATAGAGGAGAAGGAATATCATATTTTACTGTGCTAAATACCAACGTTTCATATTTTTGACCATTTAACTATAATTAGAATTTTTAGCATCTGATCCATCCCGACATAATACCGTTTTGAGACGAAGGGTCACATATAAAAACAATAGGCACATTTTATATTAATGTCCAAGTCACATCCGAATTGGGGAAGGTGGGGTGGGGGGGGGGGGGGGGTTGGTGCAAGGGACTGTAGATGGAATACAAATATTTTTGTTTTGCTGTTTTAATCGTGAGAATTTCCATATAAAAACAATAGGGAATGAGATTAGCGGAAGAGTAGCGTCCCTTGATTGGACGTCACCTTACAGAGAGAACGTCAATTTGGTTTTGAAGTGTCTCAAGCCGCTTTCACCGGAAGAGAGGACGAGAGACGCATGCGCACAACCAGCATGACGTTCTCTCTCTAATAACTTTTCCGCCGGTGACGTCACAGACTATGGGTGGCGTCCAATCAAGGGACGCTACTCTTCCGCTAATCTCATTCCCTATTTAGCGCACTATCCACAAAAGCACTAAGCTTTGCGAGGGGTCAGCAACATTTAAAATTGTAAGACGCCTGTTATTAGACCTGTTTCGAAAGAGAGAACGACAATTAACAGCCAGGTACTCATTTCACACCTTAGTACGATGAGAGAATGTCACTAAAGATTCTTTTATAATATAATATAATTCCCTTTATTCATCTCCATGGGGAAATTTGTCTTTAGGATCTATTCCAAGGAAAGACTGGAATAACCCAGGCGTTAGCCGCAGTGCAGCGCCGCAAAGTGAGCTATGGCGAGGTAACTTGCTCAAGGCCACACAGCGCAGCGGCGGGTGATCGAACTCGGTACCTTTCGGGTATGAAACAAAGACCGTACCGCTTAGCCACGCTGCCCCATGACTCAACTATGCGCGGCTCAGAGCGGGACTCGAACCCTGGCCCTACCCGTCTGAGGGTGAGCGTCATACCACAATACCACAACGCTACATATTATTATTATTATTATTATTATATTTTTATTATTATTATTATTTTTTATTATTATTATTATTATTATTATTATTATTATTATATTATTATTATTATTATTATTATATTATTATTATTATTATTATTATTATTATTATATTATATATAATTATTATTATCATTATTATTATTATTATTATTATTATTATTATTATTATTATTATTATTATTATTATTTTTATTATTATTATTATTATTATTATTATTATTATTATTATTACTCGATAGCAAAATATCGATAAAGTAAAGATTATATTATAATATTCGATCGATCTACTTGTACAACAACAACAGCTGTGGTTGTTACAAAAATACCAATAATTATATTTTGAGTTTATTACAGTTTTAACTCACTCAACCCTAACACCGACTATATCCGTAGTTTATCCGGGGTTACTTTAACCCCATGCCTATGAATTATTACATTTTTCTGAGACAAATCGTAGGCGTAGTATCAAAGCTGATGTTTTTATAGTTTTTACACTTTAATGATAGTTGAATAAAGCTATCTATGTATATGCTCATTTTTAATACATTTTTTCCCAGTTTAGAAAAGCAGCAAAAATCTCTAGGGTTGAGTGAGTTAAAGCTCCTATATTTACTCATAGCAAAGAAAGAGTGAATTATGTAGACTTGGTTACATAATGCCGGTTCAATACATAAGAAATACATAATCTTCAAGTATGATTTTTGGTCTACGGCTGAGAGAAGAAAAAAATTAAGTAACGTTATAGAGATTTTATAAATATTAAATAAGTGAAAGGGTTGAGATGGTCGATATAGATAGTATGCGCTTGGCTAAGACGGTCACAACCTTGCCATCCGGAAATATAACGGACTAACACACAAAACTATGTGTAACCTAAAATTTTTATAGTCTGAATAATACAGTTAAGTGAGAATTCCTCATAAACGCGGATGACAAAAAAACAATAACAAAGACTCGAGTGACGTCAACTTCATTCTATCTATAAACTACTTATCAAAAATTGTTAAAGTAAACAGTTTTCTTTATATCCCTGAAATAATTTTTAAAATGAGCTTTTATATATAGAGCAATATCCATTAAACGTGCTCAAGGCGCTTTACAAAGGGTCCCTGGCCGACAGCAACACGTAACGTGTAGAACGAGACATGACGCCTGTTGGCAGGCAATATTACAATTATTTTTAGACAGAGACAACGCTGTTTACGGCCAGGTATTCATTTTACACCTGAGTACGGTGAGAGAATGTGAGTAAAGAGTCTTTTCCAAGGACTCAACTATGCGCCAAACTAGGCTCGAATCCAGAACCTTCCGATCCGAAAGCGAGTGTCATACCACAAGACCACATAGCCTGACTATGTTAATATTTTTTAACGTTTTGGGGATTTTATAAATATGAAATAAGTGAAAGTTAAGCGACGGAAGATGGTCGATATATCTGATTGAATTCTATTCTTAGGGGAGTGCCGATAGCTCAGGTGGAAGAGCACCGAGATCAATCCCGCCCACCAGCAGTAAATGGGTAGCTGGGTCTGTTATATCTGGCGGAAAGTACTTTGCGATAGACTAGCGTCCTACCTAAATAGACCACATAGACTCACTATGTTAATATTAAGTAACGTTATGGTTTTTTTTTTATAAATATTAAATAAGTGAAAGTTGAGCGACTGAAGATGGTCGATATATACTTATCAAAAATCGTTAAAGTAAACATAATATTTCTTTATACCGCTGAAATATATTGATTGAATTCTAATCTTAGAGAGGTCCCGATAGCTCAGTTGGTAGAGCACTGGCTTCACACTCAAAGGGATCAAGATCGATCCCGGCTTAAGTCGAGATTATTCCCCCCCCTCCCCCCTCCCCCCCCCCCCACCCTGTCCATCAAGTAGTAAATGGGTCTAGTAGATCTGGCCTAAAGTACTGTGCGATAGACTAGAGTCCTATCCAAAGGGTAGCAATCAATTGCTATTGTCCGATTCACGATATAGAAACAGAATACAATGGGTCTAAAGGCTCTGAAGGATTACCTACTACCTAATCTTAAATATTTTATTTTGATTTTTTTTATGAAGGCAAATGAGTTGTTAAAAATCAAATTTTTTTTGAAAAATCGCCCGATGTAAAAATCAATTTTAACGAGCGTTTCCAGTAAAGCCCTTTAATATGTTATACATCAAATGAAAGGGGATTTCCCCCTACTTTCCAAATCCTCGCTCGGCGCATAGTTGAGTCCTCTTTAATTGCATTCTCTCACTGTACTCAGGTGTAAAATGAGTCCCTGGCCGTTAACATCGTTGTCTCTGTCCGAAAAAAATTGTAATATCGCCTAACAGGCGTCATGTTCCGTCCTAAATGTTAAATGTTGCTGTTGTTCAGGGACCCTTTGTAAAGCGCTTTGAGCACGTTTAGTGGATAAGTAGCAACTACGAAAACGGGTCACCACAGTTTGATGGCTTTTAAAAGGTTGCTGACAATTTGGGTTTGTTTTTTTTCTTTGTTTCATATTTGGCACTTTCTTTGAAAACTACATTTATCTACATTTATGTATTAACTATTGTGGCCTACGTGACTACATTATTGTATGGGACAAAGACTTAACCTATTTTCGGAAACTCGTACTTTGATTCACGTGTTAAATATCTCTATTTGATTGAGATTGAAATATGTTAACATTGTCATTAAAAGACTTAGATTGAAATATGTTAACATTGTCATTAAAAGACTTAGATTGAAATATGTTAACATTGTCATTAAAAGACTTAGATTGAAATATGTTAACATTGTCATTAAAAGACTTAGATTGAAATATGTTAACATTGTCATTAAAAGACTTAGATTGAAATATAGATTGAAATATGTTAACATTGTCATTAAAAGACTTAGATTGAAATATGTTAACATTGTCATTAAAAGACTTAGATTGAAATATGTTAACATTGTCTTTAAAAGATTTAGATTGAAATATGTTAACATTTTCATTAAAAGATTTAGATTGAAATATGTTAACATTGTCATTAAAAGACTTAGATTGAAATATGTTAACATTGTCATTAAAAGATTTAGATTGAAATATGTTAACATTGTCATTAAAAGATTTAGATTGAAATATGTTAACATTTTCATTAAAAGATTTAGATTGAAATATGTTAACATTGTCATTAAAAGACTTAGATTGAAATATGTTAACATTGTCATTAAAAACCTTTTTAATGAAGAAACGTTTTCTAACTCTAATTCTGGCCAATCTAACATTTCTATTTTTTTTAAAAAAATTAAAAAATTCCCTTTATTCATCCCATAGGGGAAATTTGTCTCTAGGGTCTATTCCAAGGGAAGACTGGAATAACCCAAGCGTCAGCGCCGCAATTTGAACTAGGGCGAGATGACTTGCTCAAGGCCACACAGCGCTGCGGCGAGTGATTGAACTCGTACCTTTCGGGTACGAAGCAAAGATCGTACCACTGAGCCACGCTGCCCCATTTTTCAATTCTGCCCTATTCCAAAAAAAAAAAAAAAAAAAAAAAATTAATACACGTTTTAAAAATTTTGGCCAGAAATGTCGTCCTTGAAAAATCGACCGATTAAAATAAACCCTTATCTTGTCAAAAACTCTCAAACCTGGGACTGAGAATCACTCCCAGGTTTGAGTGTTTTGTTGTTTTTTGTCAAGTTCAGAGTCAATTTAATCGATCGATATTTGAAAGACGATATGATATATCGGGCCAAAATTCTAAAAACGTGTTGTTTTTAGGCGAATTTTTTTCAAAGTGCGACAGAAATATCGCCTGTCTGAAATTCAATATCGATTTAAAGTATATAATTATCTATCGATTTTTATTTTCTAATCAATAAATAAATAAATAATAGAATTCCCTTTATTCATCCCCAAGGGGGAAATTTTTCTTTCGGGTCTATTTATTCCGAGGGAAGACTGAAATAGCCTAGGCGTCAGCCGCGGTTCAGCGCCGCAAAGTGAGCTAGGCAGGGCGAGGTGACTTGGTCAAAGCCACACAACGAGGCGGGGAGTCGAACGTCAGTCTTTCAGTAGACGAGGGGTGTGGTATTTTGTTTTTTTACGAAACCCGCCGAAACCTGCCAATAACCATAGTCTCAGGTTCACTCCCGACTGCTGTACACTTCCCTGAGTCTCAGGTTCACTCCCAACAGTTGTCTACTTTTCATAACTTTTCCGGATATTGTCGGATATTGTCGGATATTGTCGGGTTTCGGCAGGTTTCTTATAAAAGCACTAATTGCTGTTTTACGAAACCCGCCGAAACCCACTCCCATGTTCATTCCCCAATGGTGTACACTTCCCTGAGTCCCAGGTTCACTCCCCACAGTTGTCTACTTCCCATAACTTTGCCGGATATTGTCTGGTCTCGCCGAGTTTTGGCGGGTTTCGTAAAAAAGCACTAATTGCTTTTTTACGAAACCCAGTCTCAGGTTCACTCCTGATTGGTGTACACTTCCCTGAGTCCCAGGTTCATTCCCTACTGCTGCCTACTTCCCATAACTTTGTCGAGTTTCGTCGGGTTTCGACGGGTTTCGTAAAAAAGACACACCGGTTGAAATGGTTCAGAAGTGTCCGACTTTTTGAGCCACAATACGTCATCGTGCTAATCTGTCTCAATAAACCCTTTAACTGCCGGACACTGGAAACTGGAGACATTCGTATTTATTAAGAATTTGGCCTGAAAAATCGTCCTTCAAATCTCGATCGATTTAAATTAGATACCCTCATCTCGGGAAAAAAAAAACAATAACTCTCAAACCTGGGAATTGTTTTTCTGGTGGTGAAAAGTTTTTTTGTTTGTTTTTTATTTTGTGTTTTTTTTTTTTGTTGTTGTTGTTTTAATAGTTGTTGTTTTTTTTCATATTTTTGTATTTTTGTTTTGTTTTTTTTTTGGGGGGGGGGGATTTTTTTTTATTTTTTTTTTTTTGTTTCAATTTGTTTTGTTTGTTTTTAGTTTTTGTTATATCGGAGCTTGTTCCAACTACAATATTCATTCGTTTCTTTTTCTTCTCTTTTTTTCTGACACTTCCCTATAGCCTACAATACTCTTCAACAGTCGTAACGTCACTTCCTTCCTAATGACGCATGGTAACTTAGTAACACTGGCTCTAAACTATCGGAACAATGGCGGACGCCGGTATGAAATATGTCTCCGGCGAGCATAAAAGCGTATCCAGAGGGAAAAAAAAACAACATAAATTTGATCATGTTTTGACTTTTACACATTCTGATCACAAGGCATATGAAAAGTTCTAGCCAGCATGAAGAATAAACAGTAATGATTTTCTTTGTTTAGAACCACGATAGCCGCCGTTGCCGGGCGGCGTGACATCAGACGACTGAATCCAATTGACGATTTGCATTTATCATTGACCTCCGACTGTTCCATCCAAGCTGGTCAGGGTCATTTTGATGTCTTGACCTGCTGATAAATGCGTCTTGATCAGACGTCAGTTAGTTTTCCAGTTGTGATAATAATGTTATTGTTATGACGTCGATTGGAAGACGAACGAACCCTTTTGGGGCGATTACGTCACCAGCTGAGATAGTATCGATACGGGAATGACTCTTGACTGAGATAGGCGTGAAGTGGAGCACTTGTAATATCAGTATCGATAATGTAAATCTACTTGAATTGTCTGGGCGATTATTATATATCGATACCTAACCCAGCCATCGCACGATTTCATGAATTGGCCTTAACCTGCATTCGATTCAAAACTGAAAAGTCGTCACATAAATCTATCTAGAAAAGTCGGAAATTCTTCATAGGTCGAAGGTCATAGGTTTAACCTCAAAACAAGCGCATCGTAGATTTTTGTCAGAAAATATTTTCATCAAACATCGATTGATTGACTTTGACCTCAGTCTGTCAAAAAGTTTCAAATTCCTGCTGAGATTTTTTTAAAAAGAGTAGGTACTTTCGTTTTAGATTGTTTGACAAGTTGAGAGTCATATTAATCTATCTATAATTCCCGATAGCTCAGTTGGTAGAGCACTCGCTTCACACACAAAGGGACACACGTGATCGATCCCCGGTGCTGTCGAGATTTTTTTTCGAACCCCTCTGTCCATCCAGAAGTGAACGGGTAGCTGAATCTGTTAGATTTGTCGGAAAGTACTCTGCGAAGCGATAGACTAGCGTCCTATCCAAAGGATAGCAATAAATTGCTATTGTCTGTTTCACACTATAGAAACCGGGATAAACTCCGGCTCGAATGGTCCGAACGTCTCTGAAGGACTACTTTTTTTATTTGCAGTAAAATTTGATGAAGAAAATGAGGAAAGAGTCTTTTGTCAGAATATGGAAGAGAAATGTTCGTTCTCACCGAGAACGAAGTAGCATAAGATACGTTTATGTTTTGGTATCATCTATTTATTATTGTTTTATTGTTTGTGCGGCTATGTGTTCGAGTGGTATGACACTAGCTTTCGAATCGGAAGATCCTGGGTTCGAGCCTCGCGCTCGTCGCATAGTTGAGTCCTTGGAAAAGGCTCTTAACTCACATTCTCTCACCGGACTCGGGTGTAAAATGAGTACCTGGCCGTTAACAGCGTTGTTTTTGTCCGAAAAATTGTAATATCGTCTAACAGGCATCATATCCCGTCCTACATGTTAAATGTTGCTGTTGACCAAGGACTAAGGACCCCTTGTAAAGCGCTTTGAGGACGTTTAGTGGATATTGCGCTATATAAAGCTCAATTATCCTTTTTTAACTGTCACCGTTGTTGAGTATTTTATTCATATTTTGCATGTTTTGAAAATAGCTATGACCGAACTACTTGTATCTTTGAGGAGATTGTGTCCTTCTTAATTCATCTAATCTGTTTATTATTTGCCTTTTCTGCAGATGCCTCAGACATGAATATGAATATGATGACGTCAACATCAACTACATAACTCACCGAACGATAATTTAACAAAATCTAAACTATTTTATCTACGTTTCGGATTTAACCTTCAACGTGCAGGACAAGACTTGAAAAAAAATTCCTGTAAATCTTCGAGGCACGACTTGCGCTTGGAATATATTATTATCTTTTAAATTGCGCTATATATGTGTGTGATTGGAACCATATTATTCTTGGATTATACTACTTCTGGAACCATCCTGACCTCCAGGACGACGGCGACGACAACGACGACGACGACGAGGACGACGAGGACAAAATGGCGGATCTAATCCACAAGATATTCGGCCCCAAACACGGCAAGGGCGGTGGGGAACACACCAGCAAACAAACCAGTGAGCCCGAGGGGTACACGAAACAGCAGCATGAATTCTGTGAGTACATTGTAGATAATATATTATTTGAGTAACTGACTTTTTCAAAACGTTCTAAGTCCAAGTTTTCATCATTCAAACACATCATACTTAAGAATAACAACAAGAGATGAAGTGAGTAGAAAAGTGCCTGAAGACAATAGAGAATAACAGTTTTTCGCGGCGGGGCAATTTTGTGTCATTTATTTAAATAACAATGTGAATTTGAATGTAAGCTTCAATTTAATTACAAAAAAACCAGATCAAATGATTGTTTCGGGTTTCCCCTTTATCAACATAACTGGATGAATGAAACACCACAGATGAAAGATCAAATGTGTAACCATTTGATCTGGGATTTTTTTTGTAATTAAATTGAAGCTTTCATTCAATTTCACATGCAGCAACGTTTACATTTGTTATTTATTTATTGACTTAAAGAGGAAAATACTTGTCTTGTGTGTGTGTGTGTGTGTGTGTGTGTGTGTGTGTGTGTATGTGTGTGTGTCTCATGCAACAATTCCCTGAGTGTTTCGAAACCCCAAATTGTCTCTGGTGATTCTATGGAGTCCAAAATATAGGTTGAGATTGTTTTAACTCATTTTCTATCGGAATGCGACTTAGGACGTTTTGAAAGTCAGTACTCATAATATGTGACCCACCGTCTCTAAACTGTATTATGTCGGGATGACTTGGGTGCAAGAAATAGAATTTATTGACAAAAACATAAAACTTGGGGTTTGTTTGGATTTGTTATGTTAGAGAATGAAGAATATTTCTCACAATGCAAAAGCTCAAAAATTGGTGTTTGCTATCAATTTAATTCTAAAGTCATTTTTCGGGGTCCCATTCATCCCGACATAATAAAGTTTCGAGACGAAGGGTCACATATATAATAATACTGATAATGTTAAATGTGACGCACCGTGCCTGTGCGGTATTATGTCGGGGTGAACCAGTTTTCAAAAAACTGAAATCTATGTGAAAATGGTTAGAATTACAAACTTTACAAGAAACAACCCCTATCACTGCCGCGAAAGAAATTTATTCTCTGTTGTCTTCTGGCACTTTTCTACTTCATCTCTTGTTGTTAAGAAATATATATGTTTAGGTACTGTCCAAAATATAAATACAGGCAATTTCAGCATAAAACTCCGTAATACTCTTCAACAGTCGTAACGTCACTTCCTTCCTAAAGACGCATGGTAACTTAGTAACACTGGCTCTAAACTATCGGAACAATGGCGGAGGCCGTATAAAATATTTCTCCGGCGAGCATAAAAGCGGAAAAAACCCATAAATTCGATCATGTTTTGACTTTTACACATTCTGATCACGAGGCATATGAAAAGTTCTAGCCAGCATGAAGAATAAAAAGTAATGATTTTCTTTGTTTAGAACCAAGATGGCCGCCGTTGCCGGGCGGCGTGACATCAGACTATTGAATCCAATTGCACACAACAAAAAAAACAGACTACATAATAAGAAGATGACAGACCAAATTATCAATTCAAACTTCAAGAATAGACACCCGCCTACTCCCTTTCATTCCTTGCGCCGTTCGTTTCTGGAATGTGCTCCCTCGGGAGTTGATAAAAACTAAAAACAATACAGAGTTTATAATAATCTTAGAAAAGAGGAAGAAAATACCGAATAATGACATGATTACAGAATGAATTATGAAATGCGTGTATGTGTTGTGTGTTTTATGTGTGTGTGTGTGTGTGTGTGTGTGTGTGCATGTCTATGTGTGTGTGTCACGTCTTGAAATTCATAATTATGTATTGTTGTCTGAACCCTCTGTTTAAGAGGCTAATACAACGACCACTAAGTAGTAGAGGAAGTAGAAGAAAAAGAAGAAGATGGAGGAGGAGGAGGAGGAGGAGGAGGAGGAGGAGGAGGAGGAGGAGGAGGGAGGAGAAGGAGAAAAGAAGAAGAAGAAGAAGAAGAAGAAGAAGAAGAAGAAGAAGAAGAAGAAGAAGAAGAAGAAGAAGAAGAAGAAGAAGAAGAAGAAGAAGACGTTTTGACCGTATAGTTGTCGATTTCATTTTTCTGGTTCATCCCGACAGAATACTGGATGAAGACGATTGGTCACATTAAGTCATATTATACGTATAATGCTTTATCATTATCATGGTGTTATTTTACAAGTAATACATACTGGTATAAAAATCTCGTGTGTAAGTGTTTGTAATAATATTACATTCACTCAATCTTCCTCTAACCCCCTCCACCCACCTCTCTCTCTCTCTCTCTCTCTCTCTCTCTCTCTCTCTCTTCTCCTCTCTCCTCCCTCTCCTCTCTCTCTCCTCTCTCTCTCTCTCTCTCCCTCCTCTCCTCTCTCTCTCTCTCTCTCTCTCTCTCTCTCTCTCTCTCTCTCTCTCTCTCTCTCCTCCCCCCCCCCCCCCCCGCTTCGAACCAAGAAAGCCAACCCATTTATTCTTTTCAGAGAAAGGTTTATACTGAATTCTCTCCCTTGCATACCAACTCTCTTCCACTAATTCAATGCAATGCCT